>NW_026292488.1:0-16578 GCF_023091745.1 Budorcas taxicolor
CCGTGAGAGATACTATGAATGCTATTATAATATTTATGTATACGAGGGACATTTGGTACTTATGAGTTTGATCATAATCTAATGAGTCGAAATCATTTATTTTGGTTTAAACTAAGTACCATATTCGGTCCATTCTAATCCTTTTTGGGTTCATTCATAGGCTAGGCTTGTGGCTAGTAGGAAAATTAGGAGAAGGGATATAGTAAGCATTGTGTTAAGGTTAGTTGTTTGTGAGGCCCATGGTAGTGGTAGAAGTAGTGCAATTTCTAGATCGAAGAGGAGGAATGTGATAGCTACTAGAAAGAATTTTATGGAGAAAGGAAGGCGAGCAGATCCTATGGGGTCGAATCCACATTCGTATGGGCTTGTTTTTTCTGAGTATACGTTTAGTTGGGGGAGTCAGAATGCGATGGTCACGAGCAATGTAGCTAGTGTAAAGTTAGTTAGGAGGGTAATTATAAGGTTTATTGTTCTTTTTCGGGTTAGGCCGAAGCTAACTGATTGGAAGTCAGTTGTACTAATTAATACTAAAAGAACATGAGCCTCATCAGTAGATGGAAACATAGAGGAAAAGTCATACTACGTCTACGAAGTGTCAATATCAGGCAGCGGCTTCGAAGCCGAAATGGTGATTGGAGGTAAAGTGAAATTTTAGTTGGCGGAGGAAGCAGACAATTAAGAAAGTAGATCCAATAATGACATGGAGGCCGTGGAATCCTGTAGCTACGAAGAAAGTTGAGCCGTAAACTCCGTCTGAGATTGTAAAGGGAGCTTCATAGTATTCTGATGCTTGTAGAAGTGTAAAGTATACGCCTAACGTAATGGTGATGAATAAGGCTTGTAGCATGTGGTTACGGTTCCCTTCTATGAGGCTGTGGTGGGCTCAGGTAATGGAGACTCCTGAGGCTAGAAGGACAGAGGTGTTGAGTAGTGGGACTTCTAAGGGGTTAAGTGGGTGAATGCCTGTTGGGGGTCAGCAGCTGCCTAATTCGGGTGTAGGAGCAAGGCTTGAGTGATAGAAGGCTCAGAAGAAGCCAGTGAAGAATAGGACTTCGGAGACGATGAAGAGGATTATTCCGTAGCGAAGGCTTTTTTGGACAGCAGGAGTATGGTGGCCTTGAAAGGTACTTTCTCGGATTACATCTCGTCATCATTGGTATATTGTAAGTATGTTTGTTGTTAGGCCTAGGGTCAGTAGAGCTGTTGAATTGAAGTGAAATCACATGATGAGGCCAGATGTTATTAGGAGGGCAGATAGTGCTCCTGTGAGGGGTCAGGGACTTGGGTTTACTATGTGATAGGCGTGGGTTTGGTGTGTCATTATGTATTGTCGTGCAGATATAAGCTAACTAGGAGGGTGAATACGTAGGCTTGAACTATAGCTACTGCGAATTCGAGGATTGTTAGTAGAGCTAAAATAGTAAATGTAATAAGTGCTGTTGTGGTATTGATATTTAATAATGCAAGGGTAGCTCCTCCGATTAAGTGAATTAATAAGTGCCCTGCTGTGATGTTGGCTGTTAATCGTACGGCAAGGGCTACTGGTTGGATGAAGAGGCTGATGGTTTCGATAATTACCAGTATTGGGATTAGTGGGGTAGGTGTTCCTTGTGGTAGGAAGTGGGCGAGTGATGCTTTGGTTTTGTTGCGGAAGCCTGTAACTACGGCCCCTGCTCATAGGGGAATAGCCATGCCTAAATTTATTGATAGTTGTGTGGTTGGTGTAAATGAATGGGGTAATAAGCCTAATAAATTTGTAGACCCAATAAATAGAATTAGGGACATTAATATCAATGTTCATGTTTGTCCTTTGGTGTTGTGAGTGCTTATTATTTGTTTTGACATGAGTTGAAGTGCTCATTGTTGGAGGGAGATAAGGCGGTTATTAATTAGTCGGTTTGATGTAGGAAATAGTAAGCTAGGGAATATAATGACGAGAGTAACAAGGGGGAGGCCTAGAATTACAGGGGTAATGAAAGAGGTAAATAGATTTTCGTTCATTTTGTTTCTCAAGGGGCGTCTTGTTTTGGCGTTTTTGTTGTTATTAATTTTGGGTTATAGTAGAAATCGTGTTTTGAGATTTTTAATTGGAGAACAATAAAGAGGACTAAAAATATTGATAGAATTGTCGTGAGTCACGTTGATGTGTCTAGTTGTGGCATGTCATCAAGGAGAGTGTTGTGCTCTCGGTCTTTAACTTAAAAGGTTAATGCTGGCATAGCTTCTTGATGACTTATAACATTGATGCAGATCACTTTTCAAAATATTCTAATGGGACTAGTTCGAGAACGATTGGTATGAAACTATGATTTGATCCGCAGATTTCTGAGCATTGGCCGTAAAATAGGCCTGGACGAGTTGATATGAGGGTTGTTTGATTTAAACGGCCTGGAATTGCGTCTGTTTTTAGTCCTAGAGAGGGAACTGCTCATGAGTGTAAAACGTCTTCGGAGGAGATTAGTATTCGAATTGTTATTTCTATAGGTAATACAGCTCGGTTATCTACTTCTAGTAATCGTAGTTCTCCAGGTTTCAATTCTGATGTTGGAATTATATAGGAGTCGAAGCTTAAGTCTTCATAGTCTGTGTACTCATAACTTCAGTATCATTGATGTCCTATGGTCTTTACTGTGAGAGATGGGTTGTTGATTTCGTCTATTATGTATAGAATTCGTAGGGATGGGAGAGCAATTATAATCAGAATAATGGCTGGTAGAATGGTTCAGATTGTTTCTACTTCTTGTGCGTCTATGGTGCTGGTATGGGTTAGTTTTGTTGTTAGTATCAGTAAGATAATATAGAGTACTAGTGAGCTAATTAGGAAAACAATTATCAGAGTGTGATCGTGAAAGTGTAGCAGTTCTTCTATGATGGGTGATGTTGCGTCTTGAAAGCCTAGCTGTACGGGATATGCCATATGAGATGTACGGGACTTTCACCTGTAATTTAATCTTGACAAGGTTATGTAATGTTTTACTAACATCTCGTTTATTGAGAGAGACATAGTGGTTATGGTGTTGGCTTGAAACCGATAATAGGGGGTTCAATTCCTTCCTCTCTTATTTTAGGTTAATGTATGTAGGTTCTTCAAATGTGTGATATGGTGGAGGGCATCCGTTTAGTCATTCTAGATTTGTTGTGGTTAGGTCCACGGTTAAGACTTCCCGTTTGGATGCAAATGCTTCTCAGATGATAAAAGTCATTAATATTACTGCCGTTAGTGAGATGAATGAGCCTATAGATGAAATAGTGTTTCATATTGTATATGCGTCTGGGTAATCGGAGTATCGTCGTGGTATACCAGATAGCCCTAAGAAATGTTGTGGGAAGAAGGTCATGTTAACACCTACAAATATAATTGCGAAATGGATTTTGGCTCATGTGTCATTAAGGGTGTAGCCTGAGAATAAGGGAAATCAATGTACAAATCCTCCTATGATAGCGAATACAGCTCCTATTGATAGTACGTAGTGGAAATGTGCTACCACATAGTATGTGTCGTGGAGAACGATGTCAAGGGAGGAGTTGGCTAAAACAATTCCAGTTAGTCCTCCAACTGTAAAAAGGAAAATGAAGCCTAGGGCTCATATTATAGCGGGGGATCATTTGATATTTCCTCCGTGAAGTGTTGCTAGCCAACTAAAGACTTTTACTCCGGTTGGGATAGCAATAATTATAGTAGCGGATGTAAAGTAAGCTCGTGTATCGACGTCTATTCCGACTGTGAATATATGATGGGCTCATACAATAAATCCTAGAAATCCAATTGATATTATGGCTCATACTATTCCTATATATCCAAATGGCTCTTTTTTTCCTGAATAGTAGGTTACGATGTGGGAGATTATTCCAAAGCCAGGTAAAATTAGAATATATACTTCGGGGTGTCCAAAAAATCAGAATAAGTGTTGATATAAGATAGGGTCTCCTCCTCCTGCTGGGTCAAAGAAAGTTGTATTCAGGTTTCGGTCTGTTAGTAATATTGTGATGCCAGCTGCTAATACAGGAAGTGAGAGGAGGAGTAGTACGGCAGTGATCAGTACAGATCACACGAACAGGGGGGTCTGGTATTGTGATATTGCGGGAGGTTTTATGTTAATAATAGTTGTAATAAAATTAATGGCTCCTAAAATTGAGGAAACACCTGCTAGGTGTAGGGAGAAAATGGTCAGGTCTACTGAGGCTCCTGCGTGGGCTAGATTACCTGCTAGAGGGGGATATACGGTTCAACCCGTCCCTGCTCCGGCTTCGACTATAGAGGATGCTAGGAGTAATAGGAAAGAAGGGGGGAGGAGCCAAAAACTTATATTATTTATCCGAGGGAATGCTATATCAGGGGCTCCAATCATTAGAGGAACTAGCCAGTTGCCAAACCCTCCAATTATAATAGGCATTACTATAAAGAAGATTATTACGAATGCGTGTGCAGTTACAATTACGTTGTAGATTTGGTCATCTCCAAGTAGAGTTCCGGGTTGGCCTAACTCAGCACGAATTAGTAAGCTCAGAGCGGTTCCTACTATGCCGGCTCAGGCACCAAATAGAAGATAAAGGGTACCGATATCTTTATGATTAGTTGAAAATAATCAGCGGTTTATGAACATGGGTAAAATGGCTGAGTAAAGCAATAGACTGTAAATCTAAGAATAGAGGTTTGATTCCTCTTTTTACCAGGTCCTGTAGTGAATTAACATATTGAATTGCAAATTCAAAGGAGCAGCTTCAAACTCTGCCGGGGCTTCTCCCGCCTTTTTTTTCTTGCGGCGGGAGAAGTAGATTGAAGCCAGTTATTTAGGGTATTTAGCTGTTAACTAAAGTTTCGTGGGGGTGGGACCCACCAATCTAGTGAGGATTTAGCTTAATTAAAGTAGTTGATTTGCATTCAATTGATGTAAGATATGATCTTGCAGTCCTTATCAGGAATTAAGTAAATTATACTTGCTTAGGGCTTTGAAGGCTCTTGGTCTATTTAACCTAAATTCCTATTCTAGGATTGAGAGAATTGGTGTAAGTGGTAGTAGTATAGTGGACAATACGGTTATTGTTGGTAGGAGGGTTATTCGTTTTATGGTTGAGAATTGTCATTTTATTTTTATGTTGTTTGTGGAAGGGAACATAGTAAGTGTGGTGGAATATGCCAGTCGTATGTAGAAATATAGGTTTAGTAGTGCTGTAATTGCTATGAAGGTAGGTAGGATAATGCTATTGTTTTTTGTCATTTCTTGAATAATTATTCATTTTGGCATAAATCCTGATAGTGGGGGGAGTCCTCCTATTGATAGGAGGGTAATGAGAATTAGAATAGTTATGATGGGTGTTTTGTTTCATGTGTGTGATAGTGATAGAGTGGTTGTGGTTGAGTTGGCTATAAATAGTGTAAATATGGTGGAAGTTATGATGATGTAAATGATTAGGTTTAGTAATGTTATGGTGGGATTGTATGGTAAAATTGCTGTTATTCAGCCTATGTGGGCAATTGATGAGTAAGCTATAATTTTTCGTAGTTGGGTTTGGTTTAATCCTCCTCAGCCTCCGATTATAATGGATAGAATTGATAGGGTTAAGATTATATTTAGGTTGATGGATTGGGATACTTGGTAAAGTACCGATATGGGTGCTAGTTTTTGTCATGTAAGTAAGATTAGGCCTGAAGATAGAGGGATGCCTTGTGTTACTTCTGGGACTCAGAAGTGGAATGGGGCTATTCCTAGTTTTATGGCGAGGGCTATTGTTATGAGTATGGAGGCTGTTGGGTTAAATAGTTTTATTACGGTTCATTGGCCTGAGAATATTAAGTTGATGATAATGGCTATTATTAGTAGTATTGAGGCTGTTGATTGAGTTAGGAAATATTTAGTTGATGCTTCTGTGGCTCGTGGGTTGTGTTTTTTTATTATAATAGGAATGATGGCGAGTATATTTATTTCAAATCCGATTCAGATGAGTAGTCAGTGGGAGCTAATTATAACGATAATGGTTCCAAGTATTATAGTTATTAAGATAATAATGAGAGTGATTGGGTTTATTAGTACGGGAAGGATACAAACCAACATTTTCGGGGTATGGGCCCGATAGCTTAATTAGCTGACCTTACTATTAGAATTTGGTGTAATTGGGAGCACGAAGAGTTTTGAGTTCTTAGGAGTAGGTTCAATTCCTATAGTTCTAGAAATAAGAGGATTTAAACCTCTATAATTTACTCTATCAAAGTAACTCTTTTGTCAGACATATTTCTTATGTTTGTGGGGGGATACTTGATAGGAGAATAGGTAGAGATACATGTCATATGCATAGGGCTAGCGTTAGGGGTAGAAAATTTTTTCATAATAAGTGCATCAGTTGATCATAGCGGAATCGGGGGTAGGATGCTCGGATTCATAGGAAGGTCATTGTGAGTAGTAGTGATTTGATGATAAAGTTAATTGCGTAGAGTTCTGGTATGTATGGGTTATGGGATGCTCCTAGGAAGAGGGTTGTTGTGAAGATATTTATTATAATAATGTTTGCATATTCTGCTATAAAGAATAGGGCGAATGGTCCTGCGGCGTATTCTACATTAAAGCCCGATACTAGTTCAGATTCTCCTTCAGTAAGATCAAATGGTGCTCGGTTTGTTTCTGCTAGTGTTGAAATGAATCATATTATTGCTAAGGGTCATGCTGGGAAGATTAGTCATACTTGTTCTTGTGTAATGATTAATGTAGAGAGTGAAGGATCCATTTATTAGTAAGATTGATAGTAAGATAATTGCTAGTGTAACTTCATATGAAATTGTTTGTGCTACTGCTCGTAGGGCTCCAATAAGAGCGTATTTTGAGTTGGAGGCTCAGCCTGATCAGAGGATCGAGTATACGGCTAAGCTTGATATAGCTAATATGAAAAGGATTCCTAAGTTTATATTGATGAGGGGATAGGGTATGGGTAGGGGGATTCATATAGTTAAGGCTAGGGTTAGGGCTAGGATGGGGGCTAGAATAAATATTGAGATTGAGGATGTGGCAGGTCGTAGGGGTTCTTTAATGAAAAGTTTGATTGCATCGGCGATGGGTTGGAGTAAGCCATATGGTCCTACAATATTTGGGCCTTTTCGGAGTTGTATGTAGCCTAGGATTTTTCGTTCAACTAGTGTAAGAAAAGCTACGGCTAGAAGAATGGGGATAATAAGTGTTAAGATGTTGAGTATAAACATTTTGTTAAGGAGAGGATTTGAATCTCTGAGTATAAAGGTTTAAGTTTTACGCAATTACCGGGCTCTGCCACCTTAACTGGGCCCTTTTCTAGGGCAGGTATTGTTTGTGAGGTCAATTGAGATAAAGTCATTGATTGATTTAAGGCGCTTTGTTGAAGTTGGCCTTATTTCTCTTGTCCTTTCGTACTGGGAGAAATACATAACAGATAGAAACCGACCTGGATTACTCCGGTCTGAACTCAGATCACGTAGGACTTTAATCGTTGAACAAACGAACCTTTGATAGCGGTTGCACCATCGGGGTGTCCTGATCCAACATCGAGGTCGTAAACCCTATTGTCGATATGGACTCTTGAATAGGATTGCGCTGTTATCCCTAGGGTAACTTGTTCCGTTGATCAAGTCTTTGGATCAATAAACGATAGTTTGATTTGACTTGTGGGTCTAGTCTTTAAAATCGTTCGGAGGATTTTTTGTTCTCCGAGGTCACCCCAACCAAAACTGCTAGTCCATAAAGAGTGTTGTTATCCCTTAATGGTTAAGTTTATTTTCTTTGGACTAGTTAGTTAAAGCTCCATAGGGTCTTCTCGTCTTGTTGGTTTATTCCCGCCTCTTCACGGGAAGGTCAATTTCACTGATTGGAAGTAAGAGACAGTAAAACCCTCGTGTGGCCGTTCATACAAGTCCTTATTTAGAGAACAAATGATTATGCTACCTTTGCACGGTCAGGATACCGCGGCCGTTTAACGTCTAGTCACTGGGCAGGCAGTGCCTCCAATACTGGGGATGCTGGAGGTGATGTTTTTGGTAAACAGGCGGGATTTGTGTTTGCCGAGTTCCTTTTACTTCTTTTAATCTTTCCTGGGTGCACTCCTGTGTTGGATTAACAGTATAATTAATAAATTATTTATTGTTGGGTTATTTTTATTTACTGTTAACAGTCAGAGTATTATCAGATACTGACTTAAACTTGTGCAAGGAGAAAATATTTCTTGTTACTCATATTAACATTATTGCTTCTATTTAGTAATAGAATAGTCCAGTACTAGGTCTAGGAGTTGGTTATATTGTTGTTGGGATTAGTATTGTTTTTATTGTTGAGCTTTAACGCTTTCTTAATAGATGGCTGCTTTTAGGCCTACTATGGTGTTGTAAGATCTTACTCTCTAGTGAAGGTTGTACCCATTTCTAAAAGGCTGTACCTTTTTAGACTAACTTTTAAAGATACAGTGAGATTTGTTTATATTTTTTGGTATCTTTAAAGCTGAACTAAGATTCATTTTCTGGACAACCAGCTATCACCAGGCTCGTTAGGCATGTCACCTCTACTTATAGATCTTCTCACTATTTTGCCACATAGATGAGTTGGTTCTAATAAACTGTCTATAGGTAGCTCGTCTGGTTTCGGGTTACTTAGCTGAAATTCGTTTTGTTAAGTTTTTTGCTCGTTAATTCATTATGCAAAAGGTACAAGGGTTAATCTTTGCTTTTTTGTACTTTGATTATTTTCTTTCATCGTTCCCTTACGGTACTTTCTCTATAGCGCCATGTTTAGAATTTCTATCTCCTATACTTTAATAGGGGTAAATGTTTTGTTTTAGTATGTTTTGGTTATTGGATTGAAGAGTGGGGGTTTGGGCTAGGCATAGTTCAAAACATTCACAGTACACGAAATCTTCTAGGTGTAAACTAGATGCTTTAATTAAGCTATGTCTTGGTTTGTCCAAGCACACTTTCCAGTATGCTTACCTTGTTACGACTTACCTCCTCTCGTGTAATTGGTGCATGTAAATAGGTTTGGGTGCATATATTTACTTGAGGAGGGTGACGGGCGGTGTGTGCGTGCTTCATGGCCTGGTTCAACTAAGCACTCTATTCTTAGTTTACTACTAAATCCTCCTTTGGCTGTTAGTTTCATAATGGCTTTCGTATTAAGTTTTCTTGGATAGAAAATGTAGCCCATTTCTTCCCATTCCATAGGTTACACCTTGACCTAACGTTTTTATGTGTTATGATTGAGCTTACTTTTGTTCCTTTTCAGGGTTTGCTGAAGATGGCGGTATACAGACTGTATTAGCAAGGATTGGTGAGGTTTATCGGGGTTTATCGATTATAGAACAGGCTCCTCTAGAAGGGTGTAAAGCACCGCCAAGTCCTTTGAGTTTTGGGCCGTTGCCGGTAGTACTCTGGCGAATAATCTTGTTTTTGCAATTATTTATGTTTAGGGCTAAGCATAGTGGGGTATCTAATCCCAGTTTGGGTCTTAGCTATAGTGTGTCAGTTGTCGTAGAGTTACTTTCGTCACTTATTTTTGTTATAATTATGGCTTTTTACAGCTTAATTAGGATTTAACTCTATTTGGTGTAGTACTTTAACACGTTTTACGCCGTGTTCCTGTTAGCTTGGGTTAGTCGTATGACCGCGGTGGCTGGCACGAGATTTACCAACCCTAGTTAATATGGCTTAGTCGAACTTTCGTTCATGGCTTAAATTTTGTCACTGCTGTTTCCCGTGGGGGTGTGGTTAAGCAAGGCGTTATGAGCTACAGGGTGTGTGCTTGATACCTGCTCCTCTTAGTCCTGCTGATTCGGAGGGCGCTACTCACCGGGGTGCGGATGCTTGCATGTGTAAGTCTATTGAAAGTTAACAGGAAGGCCAGGACCAAACCTATGTGTTTATGGAGTTGGTATACTCATCTAGGCATTTTCAGTGCCTTGCTTTAAATTTAAGCTACATTAACCATGTAGTATGTAAGCAGACCCAGGCACCTATATGTCTATCTTGTTTGGAGTGTGAATTTGAGTATTGGGGGTGAGATAAATTTATATTGATACTTAGGGGGAAGTATGTTAAAAATGGTGGTTAATATTTAAGAGGGGGGGGGGGGAAATATAATAGGTATGTCCTGTAACCATTGACTGAAATGCCCATGCCTACCATTATGGGGATGCTCAAGATGCAGTTAAGTCCAGCTACAATTTATGCTCCGGGTCGGGGCCTTTGACGGCCATAGCTGAGTCCAAGCATCCCCGAAAATTAAAAAATACCAAATGTATGACAGCACAGTTATGTGTGAGCATGGGCTGATTAGTAATTAGTCCATCGAGATGTCTTATTTAAGAGGAAAGAATGGGCGGTTTTAGATGAGATGGCCCTGAAGAAAGAACCAGATGTCTGATAAAGTTCATTAAATAGCTACCCCCACGATTAATGGGCCCGGAGCGAGAAGAGAAATCCCTGCCAAGCGGGTTGCTGGTTTCACGCGGCATGGTCGGTAAGCTCGTGATCTAGTGGACGGGATACGCATGGTGACGAGGATAGATTTGACTTTATGCGCTATGTACGATCTAAGCAGGAAATGTCCTATGTACTATAGATAATTTTTATTGTACTTGCTTATATGCAAGGGGAAAATCATTTAATGTACTATATACATATTATATCTTTATTACATTAATTATGATGTACATGCTTATATGCATGGGGTAGATCATGTAATGTAATATATACATAGTATGTCTTTATTACATTAATTATAATGTACATACTGCACACAAAGTAGGTCATGTAGTATACTGCATTTATGTATGTTTTTATTATATTACTTCAGTGTATATATTCATACATATAGGATGGATCATGTGGTGTGCTAGACGCATATCATGTTTACATTGTATGAGTGTTAGTGGGTATGTTTGGGCAAATGACATGGTGTGTCTGTGTGTAGTACTCGTACATGTGTCTATTGAGGTGAGTTATTAAGCATGTTGTTACACGTGCAAGCTTATAGAGTGGGAGATTTGTGTCGTATGTTTAAAAATTTTAGCGGATTTAATACTGGGGAGGTTCTTAGTGTTTTTGGGGGTATATCAATAGACGCAATTAATAGTGGTTCAGGGAATAGTTTAAGTAGAACTTCAGCTTTGGGTGTTGATGGTGAGGCTATCGCTTCTTCCTTGAGTCTTAGGGAGGTTAATTGTTCTCCTTTTCTGGTTTACAAGACCAGCGTATTAATTTTACTACAAAGACTTGTCTTCATTTCAGGAGATTGTTTTCGATGGTGCTGGCTAGTGGTATTATTGCCAGGATGATGAGGAAATATATGATGGATGCTAATTGTCCGATGGTGATGTAGGGGTGTTCAACCGGTTGTCCTCCGATTCATGTAAGTGTTAATAGGTCTGCTATTAAAAGTCAGAATATGCATTGGCTGATTGGTCGGAACATTATGCTTCGTTGTTTGGATGTGTGGAGGAAGGGTACGAGTGTTAAGATCAAGATGGAAAGGACTAAGGCTAGGACTCCTCCCAGTTTATTGGGGATTGATCGTAGGATTGCGTATGCAAATAGGAAATACCATTCTGGCTTAATGTGGGAGGGTGTACTGAGTGGGTTTGCTGGAGTATAATTATCCGGGTCTCCGAGTAGGTCGGGAGTGAATAGTACTAGTGATATGAGGATGAGGATTAATAGTATGATGCCTAGGATGTCCTTGATGGTGTAATAAGGGTGAAATGGAATTTTGTCTGTGTCTGATGGAATTCCTGTGGGGTTGTTGGATCCTGTTTCGTGGAGGAAAATTAAGTGGATTATGGTGAGAGCTACAATGATAAATGGGAGGATGAAGTGGAAAGCGAAGAATCGGGTGAGGGTGGCTTTGTCTACTGAAAATCCCCCTCAGATTCATTCAACTAGGTTGGTGCCAATGTATGGGATTGCCGAGAGGAGGTTGGTAATGACTGTTGCTCCTCAGAATGATATCTGTCCTCATGGTAGGACATAGCCTATGAATGCTGTGGCTATTGTTGTAAATAGGAGAATTACTCCGATGTTTCATGTTTCTAAGAAGGTATATGATCCGTAATATAGGCCTCGTCCTACATGCATAAATAGGCAGATAAAAAATATTGATGCTCCGTTTGCGTGCATATATCGGATGATTCAGCCATAGTTTACGTCTCGACAAATGTGGGTTACAGAGGAGAATGCTATTGTTGTATCGGATGTGTAGTGTATTGCTAGGAATAGGCCTGTTAAGATTTGTAGAGCTAAGCAAGTGCCTAGGAGGGATCCAAAGTTTCATCATGATGAGATGTTTGATGGAGTTGGGAGGTCAATGAGTGCGTTGTTTACGATTTTTATTAGTGGGTGAGTTTTTCGGATGTTGATCATTAGTGTTCTTGTAGTTGAATAACAACGATGGTTTTTCATATCATTAGTCATGGTTAGATTCCATGCAGGAATAATGATTATGTACATTGTATTTATTTTAAGTGTAATTTTTGTGATGGGCTTTGTAGGGTTTTCTTCAAAACCTTCGCCTATTTATGGGGGGTTGGGATTGATTGTGAGTGGTGGGGTTGGGTGTGGTATTGTGTTAAATTATGGTGGTTCTTTTTTAGGTTTAATGGTTTTTTTAGTTTATTTAGGGGGTATAATGGTGGTTTTTGGTTATACGACAGCTATGGCTACTGAGCAGTATCCTGAGGTTTGGGTTTCTAATAAGGTTGTTTTAGGAACGTTTATTACTGGTTTGTTGATGGAGTTTTTTATAATTTACTATGTGTTGAAGGATAAGGAGGTGGAGATTGTGTTTAAGTTTAATGGTATGGGGGATTGGGTAATTTATGATACAGGGGATTCTGGGTTTTTTAGTGAGGAGGCCATGGGGATTGCTGCTTTGTACAGCTATGGTACTTGATTAGTTATTGTTACTGGTTGATCTTTATTAATTGGTGTAGTGGTGATTATAGAGATTACTCGTGGAAATTAAGTAGAATTGTGCTAGTGAAAATCGTAATTAGGAAGGAAAGGAAATATAATTTAATTAAGCCTTTTTGGTTTGTGATTATGATAGATGTTTTTATTTGGGTTAGTGAGATGGTTTTTGGTATAATGGTTTCTAGTCAGGTTAGGTCTAGAAGGGAGGATGCTGATTTTTGGCTTATTGTTAGATTTATATAGGGGGTTAAGCGGTGTATGACTGTGGGATAATATCCTAGTAGGTTAGAAAATTTGAATATGTTTGATGGGTAATTGAACTTTAAGTAGTGGGTTATGTTGTTAATTTCTAGTGCTAGAATAAAGCCTAGGATTGTAATTGTTAGGGCGGTGATTTTTAGGTAGTAGGGTATAGTTGTTTGGGGAATGGTTGTTGGGGGGATGTTGTTAGAAATGATGAATCCTGCGAAAAGACTTCCGATTAGTAAGCGTTTAATTGAGTTAATTAGGAATGGGTTGTTTTCATTAATAGAAATAAGGGTTGGGAATCGGGGTTGTCCTAGGAGTGTGAAGAAAATAATACGGGTACTGTAGATAGCTGTGAAGGAGATGGCGATTAGTGTTATTAAGAGGGCTCAGGCGTTGGTATATGACGTGTTGGCGGATTCAATAATTAGATCTTTGGAGTAGAATCCGGTGAGGAAAGGTATTCCTGTTAGTGCAAGGCTGCCAATAATAAGGGCTGTTGCGGTGAATGGTATGGCTTTAAATAGGCCTCCTATTTTTCGAATATCTTGTTCGTTATTTAGATTGTGGATGATGGAGCCGGAGCATAGAAATAATATGGCTTTGAAGAAAGCGTGGGTGCAGATGTGAAGAAGTGCTAGGTGAGGCTGGTTAATTCCAATTGTTACTATCATAAGGCCGAGTTGGCTGGATGTAGAGAAGGCGATGATTTTTTTAATGTCATTTTGGGTGAGGGCACATATTGCTGTAAATAGTGTGGTAATGGCTCCTAGGCATAGTATAGTAGATTGGATGAGTTTATTGTTTTCTGTTAATGGATAAAAGCGGATTAGTAAGAAAATACCTGCTACTACTATTGTACTTGAGTGGAGTAATGCTGAGACAGGTGTCGGACCCTCTATTGCGGAGGGTAATCATGGGTGCAGGCTAAATTGTGCGGATTTTCCGGTTGCGGCTAGAATTAGTCCTATTAGAGGTAGATTTGAGTTCTCTGGTTTTAGTAAGAAGATTTGTTGAAGGTCTCAAGTGTTGAGGTTAATTAGGAATCATGCTATTGCTAGGATAAATCCGATGTCGCCAATGCGGTTATATAGGATTGCTTGTAGAGCTGCTGTGTTTGCGTCTGCTCGTCCGTATCACCATCCAATTAGTAGAAATGATATAATTCCGACTCCTTCTCAGCCAATGAATAGTTGAAAGATGTTATTTGCAGTGACGAGGATGAGTATTGTGATAAGAAATAAGAGTAAGTACTTAAAAAATTGGTTGATGTTGGGGTCGGAATGTATGTATCATATTGAGAATTCTATGATGGATCATGTGACGAATAGTGATACTGGGATAAATATTGTCGAGAAGTAATCTATTTTGAAGCTGAGAGATAGTTTGAGGGTTTGGATGGTTAGTCAGTGTCAGTTTGAAATAATTATTTCTTGTCCTGTATGAATAAATATTATAGTGGGAATTATACTAGTGATAAAGGCGTATGAAATGGTTGTTTTTACGTAAAGTGGGTAATTGGTGAATTTGTGGGTGCTAAGACTAGTTGTCATGATGGGTACGGTTAGTAGGATTAGGGTAGTTAGTGTGAGGGATGGGAACAGGTTTATTACTTTTATTTGGAGTTGCACCAATTTTTTGGTTCCTAAGACCAATGGATAACTGCTATCCTTTAAAAGTTTGAAAAAGCCATGTTGTCAGGCATGGGAGCATAGAATTAGCAGTTCTTGCATACTTTTTCGGTAAATAAGAAGGTGATAGGCTTCTATTGTTAGATTCACAATCTAATGTTTTTTTAAACTATATTTACAGTATAGGGGTCCTAGGATAATTTTTGGGTTTAGGGATAGAAGCAGTAGTGGTAGTATGTGTAGTGATATGAGTGCATTTTCTCGTGTGAAGGAAGGTGAAATGTTATTGATATGATGAGTGTATTTGCCCCGTTGTGTTGTGATTAGTATATAGAGGGTGTAGAGAGTAGTGATTACTATGTTAAGTCCTATTAGAATAATTGTGATATTAGATCATGAAAAAGTCGATATTACTACAAATAGTTCTCCGATTAGGTTGATTGTTGGGGGTAGAGCCAGGTTGGTTAGACTTGCTAGGAGTCATCAGGTGGCTATTAGTGGAAGAAGTGTTTGTAGGCCGCGGGCTAAGATTATTGTACGGCTGTGAATTCGTTCGTAGTTAGAATTTGCTAGGCAGAAAAGTATAGAGGATGTAAGGCCGTGGGCAATTATCAGGGCGGTGGCTCCTATGTAGCTTCAGGGTGTTTGGATTAGGATTGCAACGATGACAAGTGCCATGTGGCTAATAGAGGAGTACGCGATGAGTGATTTCAGGTCCGTTTGACGAAGGCAAATTGAGCTGGTTATGATTATGCCTCATAGTGATAGCATGATGAATGGGTATGCTATAAAGTCGGTGATTGGATCTAGGAGAAGCGTAATTCGTAACATGCCGTATCCTCCTAGTTTTAGTAGGATTGCTGCAAGAACTATGGAGCCTGCAATTGGGGCTTCTACGTGGGCTTTGGGTAGTCAGAGATGAAGTCCGTATAGTGGTATTTTTACTATAAAGGCTATTATGCATGCTAGTCACATGAAGGTGTTGGATCAGGAGCTGGGTATTGGTTGTACTCAGTATTGTAGAATTAGGAAGTTTAGGGATCCTATTGTGTTTTGAATATAGATTAGTGCAACTAGTAAGGGTAGGGATCCTGCTAGTGTATAAAACAAGAAGTAGAGACCGGCATTTAGGCGTTCTGTTTGGTTCCCTCATCGGGTAATAATAATGAGTGTGGGAACTAGTGTTGCTTCAAATATAATATAAAAGAGAATTAGTTCTGTAGCAGAGAATGTCATAATTAGAAATAGTTGTAATAGGATTAGTATTGAGATGAAGAATTTTTTTCGGGCTGGGTTTTCTTTTGATAGGTGATGCTGGCTAGCTATAAGTATTAAGGGGAGGAGTCATATGGTTAGAATAAGTAGTGGTGTAGATAAGGAGTCGGAGAAGAAAGTTAATGAGAAGTTGAGGCTGTTATCGCCAAATTGGTTTATAAGGAGTAGGCTTGTAAGGCTAATTAGTAAGCTGTGGAGTGTGGAGTTAATTCAGATTATGTTATTTTTTGATAGCCAGGTTAGGGGTATAAGTATTATTGTGGAAATAATGTATTTTAGCATTGTAGCAGATTAAGGTTTTGTACGTAGTCGGTGCCGTATGTGTTTGATACCATTACTAGCAAGGATAGGCCTAGTGCTGCTTCGCAGGCTGCGAAAACTAGTAGAATAATGGGTATTATACTGGCTAAAGTGAAGTGTGAGTTTAGGATTATTAGGGTAGCTATAACGAATAAGGACAATATTATTCCTTCCAGGCATAGGAGGGAGGATATTAGGTGAGATCGATACATTAGT
>NW_026292489.1:0-16578 GCF_023091745.1 Budorcas taxicolor
GCTTTGTCTACTGAAAATCCCCCTCAGATTCATTCAACTAGGTTGGTGCCAATGTATGGGATTGCCGAGAGGAGGTTGGTAATGACTGTTGCTCCTCAGAATGATATCTGTCCTCATGGTAGGACATAGCCTATGAATGCTGTGGCTATTGTTGTAAATAGGAGAATTACTCCGATGTTTCATGTTTCTAAGAAGGTATATGATCCGTAATATAGGCCTCGTCCTACATGCATAAATAGGCAGATAAAAAATATTGATGCTCCGTTTGCGTGCATATATCGGATGATTCAGCCATAGTTTACGTCTCGACAAATGTGGGTTACAGAGGAGAATGCTATTGTTGTATCGGATGTGTAGTGTATTGCTAGGAATAGGCCTGTTAAGATTTGTAGAGCTAAGCAAGTGCCTAGGAGGGATCCAAAGTTTCATCATGATGAGATGTTTGATGGAGTTGGGAGGTCAATGAGTGCGTTGTTTACGATTTTTATTAGTGGGTGAGTTTTTCGGATGTTGATCATTAGTGTTCTTGTAGTTGAATAACAACGATGGTTTTTCATATCATTAGTCATGGTTAGATTCCATGCAGGAATAATGATTATGTACATTGTATTTATTTTAAGTGTAATTTTTGTGATGGGCTTTGTAGGGTTTTCTTCAAAACCTTCGCCTATTTATGGGGGGTTGGGATTGATTGTGAGTGGTGGGGTTGGGTGTGGTATTGTGTTAAATTATGGTGGTTCTTTTTTAGGTTTAATGGTTTTTTTAGTTTATTTAGGGGGTATAATGGTGGTTTTTGGTTATACGACAGCTATGGCTACTGAGCAGTATCCTGAGGTTTGGGTTTCTAATAAGGTTGTTTTAGGAACGTTTATTACTGGTTTGTTGATGGAGTTTTTTATAATTTACTATGTGTTGAAGGATAAGGAGGTGGAGATTGTGTTTAAGTTTAATGGTATGGGGGATTGGGTAATTTATGATACAGGGGATTCTGGGTTTTTTAGTGAGGAGGCCATGGGGATTGCTGCTTTGTACAGCTATGGTACTTGATTAGTTATTGTTACTGGTTGATCTTTATTAATTGGTGTAGTGGTGATTATAGAGATTACTCGTGGAAATTAAGTAGAATTGTGCTAGTGAAAATCGTAATTAGGAAGGAATGGAAATATAATTTAATTAAGCCTTTTTGGTTTGTGATTATGATAGATGTTTTTATTTGGGTTAGTGAGATGGTTTTTGGTATAATGGTTTCTAGTCAGGTTAGGTCTAGAAGGGAGGATGCTGATTTTTGGCTTATTGTTAGATTTATATAGGGGGTTAAGCGGTGTATGACTGTGGGATAATATCCTAGTAGGTTAGAAAATTTGAATATGTTTGATGGGTAATTGAACTTTAAGTAGTGGGTTATGTTGTTAATTTCTAGTGCTAGAATAAAGCCTAGGATTGTAATTGTTAGGGCGGTGATTTTTAGGTAGTAGGGTATAGTTGTTTGGGGAATGGTTGTTGGGGGGATGTTGTTAGAAATGATGAATCCTGCGAAAAGACTTCCGATTAGTAAGCGTTTAATTGAGTTAATTAGGAATGGGTTGTTTTCATTAATAGAAATAAGGGTTGGGAATCGGGGTTGTCCTAGGAGTGTGAAGAAAATAATACGGGTACTGTAGATAGCTGTGAAGGAGATGGCGATTAGTGTTATTAAGAGGGCTCAGGCGTTGGTATATGACGTGTTGGCGGATTCAATAATTAGATCTTTGGAGTAGAATCCGGTGAGGAAAGGTATTCCTGTTAGTGCAAGGCTGCCAATAATAAGGGCTGTTGCGGTGAATGGTATGGCTTTAAATAGGCCTCCTATTTTTCGAATATCTTGTTCGTTATTTAGATTGTGGATGATGGAGCCGGAGCATAGAAATAATATGGCTTTGAAGAAAGCGTGGGTGCAGATGTGAAGAAGTGCTAGGTGAGGCTGGTTAATTCCAATTGTTACTATCATAAGGCCGAGTTGGCTGGATGTAGAGAAGGCGATGATTTTTTTAATGTCATTTTGGGTGAGGGCACATATTGCTGTAAATAGTGTGGTAATGGCTCCTAGGCATAGTATAGTAGATTGGATGAGTTTATTGTTTTCTGTTAATGGATAAAAGCGGATTAGTAAGAAAATACCTGCTACTACTATTGTACTTGAGTGGAGTAATGCTGAGACAGGTGTCGGACCCTCTATTGCGGAGGGTAATCATGGGTGCAGGCTAAATTGTGCGGATTTTCCGGTTGCGGCTAGAATTAGTCCTATTAGAGGTAGATTTGAGTTCTCTGGTTTTAGTAAGAAGATTTGTTGAAGGTCTCAAGTGTTGAGGTTAATTAGGAATCATGCTATTGCTAGGATAAATCCGATGTCGCCAATGCGGTTATATAGGATTGCTTGTAGAGCTGCTGTGTTTGCGTCTGCTCGTCCGTATCACCATCCAATTAGTAGAAATGATATAATTCCGACTCCTTCTCAGCCAATGAATAGTTGAAAGATGTTATTTGCAGTGACGAGGATGAGTATTGTGATAAGAAATAAGAGTAAGTACTTAAAAAATTGGTTGATGTTGGGGTCGGAATGTATGTATCATATTGAGAATTCTATGATGGATCATGTGACGAATAGTGATACTGGGATAAATATTGTCGAGAAGTAATCTATTTTGAAGCTGAGAGATAGTTTGAGGGTTTGGATGGTTAGTCAGTGTCAGTTTGAAATAATTATTTCTTGTCCTGTATGAATAAATATTATAGTGGGAATTATACTAGTGATAAAGGCGTATGAAATGGTTGTTTTTACGTAAAGTGGGTAATTGGTGAATTTGTGGGTGCTAAGACTAGTTGTCATGATGGGTACGGTTAGTAGGATTAGGGTAGTTAGTGTGAGGGATGGGAACAGGTTTATTACTTTTATTTGGAGTTGCACCAATTTTTTGGTTCCTAAGACCAATGGATAACTGCTATCCTTTAAAAGTTTGAAAAAGCCATGTTGTCAGGCATGGGAGCATAGAATTAGCAGTTCTTGCATACTTTTTCGGTAAATAAGAAGGTGATAGGCTTCTATTGTTAGATTCACAATCTAATGTTTTTTTAAACTATATTTACAGTATAGGGGTCCTAGGATAATTTTTGGGTTTAGGGATAGAAGCAGTAGTGGTAGTATGTGTAGTGATATGAGTGCATTTTCTCGTGTGAAGGAAGGTGAAATGTTATTGATATGATGAGTGTATTTGCCCCGTTGTGTTGTGATTAGTATATAGAGGGTGTAGAGAGTAGTGATTACTATGTTAAGTCCTATTAGAATAATTGTGATATTAGATCATGAAAAAGTCGATATTACTACAAATAGTTCTCCGATTAGGTTGATTGTTGGGGGTAGAGCCAGGTTGGTTAGACTTGCTAGGAGTCATCAGGTGGCTATTAGTGGAAGAAGTGTTTGTAGGCCGCGGGCTAAGATTATTGTACGGCTGTGAATTCGTTCGTAGTTAGAATTTGCTAGGCAGAAAAGTATAGAGGATGTAAGGCCGTGGGCAATTATCAGGGCGGTGGCTCCTATGTAGCTTCAGGGTGTTTGGATTAGGATTGCAACGATGACAAGTGCCATGTGGCTAATAGAGGAGTACGCGATGAGTGATTTCAGGTCCGTTTGACGAAGGCAAATTGAGCTGGTTATGATTATGCCTCATAGTGATAGCATGATGAATGGGTATGCTATAAAGTCGGTGATTGGATCTAGGAGAAGCGTAATTCGTAACATGCCGTATCCTCCTAGTTTTAGTAGGATTGCTGCAAGAACTATGGAGCCTGCAATTGGGGCTTCTACGTGGGCTTTGGGTAGTCAGAGATGAAGTCCGTATAGTGGTATTTTTACTATAAAGGCTATTATGCATGCTAGTCACATGAAGGTGTTGGATCAGGAGCTGGGTATTGGTTGTACTCAGTATTGTAGAATTAGGAAGTTTAGGGATCCTATTGTGTTTTGAATATAGATTAGTGCAACTAGTAAGGGTAGGGATCCTGCTAGTGTATAAAACAAGAAGTAGAGACCGGCATTTAGGCGTTCTGTTTGGTTCCCTCATCGGGTAATAATAATGAGTGTGGGAACTAGTGTTGCTTCAAATATAATATAAAAGAGAATTAGTTCTGTAGCAGAGAATGTCATAATTAGAAATAGTTGTAATAGGATTAGTATTGAGATGAAGAATTTTTTTCGGGCTGGGTTTTCTTTTGATAGGTGATGCTGGCTAGCTATAAGTATTAAGGGGAGGAGTCATATGGTTAGAATAAGTAGTGGTGTAGATAAGGAGTCGGAGAAGAAAGTTAATGAGAAGTTGAGGCTGTTATCGCCAAATTGGTTTATAAGGAGTAGGCTTGTAAGGCTAATTAGTAAGCTGTGGAGTGTGGAGTTAATTCAGATTATGTTATTTTTTGATAGCCAGGTTAGGGGTATAAGTATTATTGTGGAAATAATGTATTTTAGCATTGTAGCAGATTAAGGTTTTGTACGTAGTCGGTGCCGTATGTGTTTGATACCATTACTAGCAAGGATAGGCCTAGTGCTGCTTCGCAGGCTGCGAAAACTAGTAGAATAATGGGTATTATACTGGCTAAAGTGAAGTGTGAGTTTAGGATTATTAGGGTAGCTATAACGAATAAGGACAATATTATTCCTTCCAGGCATAGGAGGGAGGATATTAGGTGAGATCGATACATTAGTAATCCCGTGAGAGATACTATGAATGCTATTATAATATTTATGTATACGAGGGACATTTGGTACTTATGAGTTTGATCATAATCTAATGAGTCGAAATCATTTATTTTGGTTTAAACTAAGTACCATATTCGGTCCATTCTAATCCTTTTTGGGTTCATTCATAGGCTAGGCTTGTGGCTAGTAGGAAAATTAGGAGAAGGGATATAGTAAGCATTGTGTTAAGGTTAGTTGTTTGTGAGGCCCATGGTAGTGGTAGAAGTAGTGCAATTTCTAGATCGAAGAGGAGGAATGTGATAGCTACTAGAAAGAATTTTATGGAGAAAGGAAGGCGAGCAGATCCTATGGGGTCGAATCCACATTCGTATGGGCTTGTTTTTTCTGAGTATACGTTTAGTTGGGGGAGTCAGAATGCGATGGTCACGAGCAATGTAGCTAGTGTAAAGTTAGTTAGGAGGGTAATTATAAGGTTTATTGTTCTTTTTCGGGTTAGGCCGAAGCTAACTGATTGGAAGTCAGTTGTACTAATTAATACTAAAAGAACATGAGCCTCATCAGTAGATGGAAACATAGAGGAAAAGTCATACTACGTCTACGAAGTGTCAATATCAGGCAGCGGCTTCGAAGCCGAAATGGTGATTGGAGGTAAAGTGAAATTTTAGTTGGCGGAGGAAGCAGACAATTAAGAAAGTAGATCCAATAATGACATGGAGGCCGTGGAATCCTGTAGCTACGAAGAAAGTTGAGCCGTAAACTCCGTCTGAGATTGTAAAGGGAGCTTCATAGTATTCTGATGCTTGTAGAAGTGTAAAGTATACGCCTAACGTAATGGTGATGAATAAGGCTTGTAGCATGTGGTTACGGTTCCCTTCTATGAGGCTGTGGTGGGCTCAGGTAATGGAGACTCCTGAGGCTAGAAGGACAGAGGTGTTGAGTAGTGGGACTTCTAAGGGGTTAAGTGGGTGAATGCCTGTTGGGGGTCAGCAGCTGCCTAATTCGGGTGTAGGAGCAAGGCTTGAGTGATAGAAGGCTCAGAAGAAGCCAGTGAAGAATAGGACTTCGGAGACGATGAAGAGGATTATTCCGTAGCGAAGGCTTTTTTGGACAGCAGGAGTATGGTGGCCTTGAAAGGTACTTTCTCGGATTACATCTCGTCATCATTGGTATATTGTAAGTATGTTTGTTGTTAGGCCTAGGGTCAGTAGAGCTGTTGAATTGAAGTGAAATCACATGATGAGGCCAGATGTTATTAGGAGGGCAGATAGTGCTCCTGTGAGGGGTCAGGGACTTGGGTTTACTATGTGATAGGCGTGGGTTTGGTGTGTCATTATGTATTGTCGTGCAGATATAAGCTAACTAGGAGGGTGAATACGTAGGCTTGAACTATAGCTACTGCGAATTCGAGGATTGTTAGTAGAGCTAAAATAGTAAATGTAATAAGTGCTGTTGTGGTATTGATATTTAATAATGCAAGGGTAGCTCCTCCGATTAAGTGAATTAATAAGTGCCCTGCTGTGATGTTGGCTGTTAATCGTACGGCAAGGGCTACTGGTTGGATGAAGAGGCTGATGGTTTCGATAATTACCAGTATTGGGATTAGTGGGGTAGGTGTTCCTTGTGGTAGGAAGTGGGCGAGTGATGCTTTGGTTTTGTTGCGGAAGCCTGTAACTACGGCCCCTGCTCATAGGGGAATAGCCATGCCTAAATTTATTGATAGTTGTGTGGTTGGTGTAAATGAATGGGGTAATAAGCCTAATAAATTTGTAGACCCAATAAATAGAATTAGGGACATTAATATCAATGTTCATGTTTGTCCTTTGGTGTTGTGAGTGCTTATTATTTGTTTTGACATGAGTTGAAGTGCTCATTGTTGGAGGGAGATAAGGCGGTTATTAATTAGTCGGTTTGATGTAGGAAATAGTAAGCTAGGGAATATAATGACGAGAGTAACAAGGGGGAGGCCTAGAATTACAGGGGTAATGAAAGAGGTAAATAGATTTTCGTTCATTTTGTTTCTCAAGGGGCGTCTTGTTTTGGCGTTTTTGTTGTTATTAATTTTGGGTTATAGTAGAAATCGTGTTTTGAGATTTTTAATTGGAGAACAATAAAGAGGACTAAAAATATTGATAGAATTGTCGTGAGTCACGTTGATGTGTCTAGTTGTGGCATGTCATCAAGGAGAGTGTTGTGCTCTCGGTCTTTAACTTAAAAGGTTAATGCTGGCATAGCTTCTTGATGACTTATAACATTGATGCAGATCACTTTTCAAAATATTCTAATGGGACTAGTTCGAGAACGATTGGTATGAAACTATGATTTGATCCGCAGATTTCTGAGCATTGGCCGTAAAATAGGCCTGGACGAGTTGATATGAGGGTTGTTTGATTTAAACGGCCTGGAATTGCGTCTGTTTTTAGTCCTAGAGAGGGAACTGCTCATGAGTGTAAAACGTCTTCGGAGGAGATTAGTATTCGAATTGTTATTTCTATAGGTAATACAGCTCGGTTATCTACTTCTAGTAATCGTAGTTCTCCAGGTTTCAATTCTGATGTTGGAATTATATAGGAGTCGAAGCTTAAGTCTTCATAGTCTGTGTACTCATAACTTCAGTATCATTGATGTCCTATGGTCTTTACTGTGAGAGATGGGTTGTTGATTTCGTCTATTATGTATAGAATTCGTAGGGATGGGAGAGCAATTATAATCAGAATAATGGCTGGTAGAATGGTTCAGATTGTTTCTACTTCTTGTGCGTCTATGGTGCTGGTATGGGTTAGTTTTGTTGTTAGTATCAGTAAGATAATATAGAGTACTAGTGAGCTAATTAGGAAAACAATTATCAGAGTGTGATCGTGAAAGTGTAGCAGTTCTTCTATGATGGGTGATGTTGCGTCTTGAAAGCCTAGCTGTACGGGATATGCCATATGAGATGTACGGGACTTTCACCTGTAATTTAATCTTGACAAGGTTATGTAATGTTTTACTAACATCTCGTTTATTGAGAGAGACATAGTGGTTATGGTGTTGGCTTGAAACCGATAATAGGGGGTTCAATTCCTTCCTCTCTTATTTTAGGTTAATGTATGTAGGTTCTTCAAATGTGTGATATGGTGGAGGGCATCCGTTTAGTCATTCTAGATTTGTTGTGGTTAGGTCCACGGTTAAGACTTCCCGTTTGGATGCAAATGCTTCTCAGATGATAAAAGTCATTAATATTACTGCCGTTAGTGAGATGAATGAGCCTATAGATGAAATAGTGTTTCATATTGTATATGCGTCTGGGTAATCGGAGTATCGTCGTGGTATACCAGATAGCCCTAAGAAATGTTGTGGGAAGAAGGTCATGTTAACACCTACAAATATAATTGCGAAATGGATTTTGGCTCATGTGTCATTAAGGGTGTAGCCTGAGAATAAGGGAAATCAATGTACAAATCCTCCTATGATAGCGAATACAGCTCCTATTGATAGTACGTAGTGGAAATGTGCTACCACATAGTATGTGTCGTGGAGAACGATGTCAAGGGAGGAGTTGGCTAAAACAATTCCAGTTAGTCCTCCAACTGTAAAAAGGAAAATGAAGCCTAGGGCTCATATTATAGCGGGGGATCATTTGATATTTCCTCCGTGAAGTGTTGCTAGCCAACTAAAGACTTTTACTCCGGTTGGGATAGCAATAATTATAGTAGCGGATGTAAAGTAAGCTCGTGTATCGACGTCTATTCCGACTGTGAATATATGATGGGCTCATACAATAAATCCTAGAAATCCAATTGATATTATGGCTCATACTATTCCTATATATCCAAATGGCTCTTTTTTTCCTGAATAGTAGGTTACGATGTGGGAGATTATTCCAAAGCCAGGTAAAATTAGAATATATACTTCGGGGTGTCCAAAAAATCAGAATAAGTGTTGATATAAGATAGGGTCTCCTCCTCCTGCTGGGTCAAAGAAAGTTGTATTCAGGTTTCGGTCTGTTAGTAATATTGTGATGCCAGCTGCTAATACAGGAAGTGAGAGGAGGAGTAGTACGGCAGTGATCAGTACAGATCACACGAACAGGGGGGTCTGGTATTGTGATATTGCGGGAGGTTTTATGTTAATAATAGTTGTAATAAAATTAATGGCTCCTAAAATTGAGGAAACACCTGCTAGGTGTAGGGAGAAAATGGTCAGGTCTACTGAGGCTCCTGCGTGGGCTAGATTACCTGCTAGAGGGGGATATACGGTTCAACCCGTCCCTGCTCCGGCTTCGACTATAGAGGATGCTAGGAGTAATAGGAAAGAAGGGGGGAGGAGCCAAAAACTTATATTATTTATCCGAGGGAATGCTATATCAGGGGCTCCAATCATTAGAGGAACTAGCCAGTTGCCAAACCCTCCAATTATAATAGGCATTACTATAAAGAAGATTATTACGAATGCGTGTGCAGTTACAATTACGTTGTAGATTTGGTCATCTCCAAGTAGAGTTCCGGGTTGGCCTAACTCAGCACGAATTAGTAAGCTCAGAGCGGTTCCTACTATGCCGGCTCAGGCACCAAATAGAAGATAAAGGGTACCGATATCTTTATGATTAGTTGAAAATAATCAGCGGTTTATGAACATGGGTAAAATGGCTGAGTAAAGCAATAGACTGTAAATCTAAGAATAGAGGTTTGATTCCTCTTTTTACCAGGTCCTGTAGTGAATTAACATATTGAATTGCAAATTCAAAGGAGCAGCTTCAAACTCTGCCGGGGCTTCTCCCGCCTTTTTTTTCTTGCGGCGGGAGAAGTAGATTGAAGCCAGTTATTTAGGGTATTTAGCTGTTAACTAAAGTTTCGTGGGGGTGGGACCCACCAATCTAGTGAGGATTTAGCTTAATTAAAGTAGTTGATTTGCATTCAATTGATGTAAGATATGATCTTGCAGTCCTTATCAGGAATTAAGTAAATTATACTTGCTTAGGGCTTTGAAGGCTCTTGGTCTATTTAACCTAAATTCCTATTCTAGGATTGAGAGAATTGGTGTAAGTGGTAGTAGTATAGTGGACAATACGGTTATTGTTGGTAGGAGGGTTATTCGTTTTATGGTTGAGAATTGTCATTTTATTTTTATGTTGTTTGTGGAAGGGAACATAGTAAGTGTGGTGGAATATGCCAGTCGTATGTAGAAATATAGGTTTAGTAGTGCTGTAATTGCTATGAAGGTAGGTAGGATAATGCTATTGTTTTTTGTCATTTCTTGAATAATTATTCATTTTGGCATAAATCCTGATAGTGGGGGGAGTCCTCCTATTGATAGGAGGGTAATGAGAATTAGAATAGTTATGATGGGTGTTTTGTTTCATGTGTGTGATAGTGATAGAGTGGTTGTGGTTGAGTTGGCTATAAATAGTGTAAATATGGTGGAAGTTATGATGATGTAAATGATTAGGTTTAGTAATGTTATGGTGGGATTGTATGGTAAAATTGCTGTTATTCAGCCTATGTGGGCAATTGATGAGTAAGCTATAATTTTTCGTAGTTGGGTTTGGTTTAATCCTCCTCAGCCTCCGATTATAATGGATAGAATTGATAGGGTTAAGATTATATTTAGGTTGATGGATTGGGATACTTGGTAAAGTACCGATATGGGTGCTAGTTTTTGTCATGTAAGTAAGATTAGGCCTGAAGATAGAGGGATGCCTTGTGTTACTTCTGGGACTCAGAAGTGGAATGGGGCTATTCCTAGTTTTATGGCGAGGGCTATTGTTATGAGTATGGAGGCTGTTGGGTTAAATAGTTTTATTACGGTTCATTGGCCTGAGAATATTAAGTTGATGATAATGGCTATTATTAGTAGTATTGAGGCTGTTGATTGAGTTAGGAAATATTTAGTTGATGCTTCTGTGGCTCGTGGGTTGTGTTTTTTTATTATAATAGGAATGATGGCGAGTATATTTATTTCAAATCCGATTCAGATGAGTAGTCAGTGGGAGCTAATTATAACGATAATGGTTCCAAGTATTATAGTTATTAAGATAATAATGAGAGTGATTGGGTTTATTAGTACGGGAAGGATACAAACCAACATTTTCGGGGTATGGGCCCGATAGCTTAATTAGCTGACCTTACTATTAGAATTTGGTGTAATTGGGAGCACGAAGAGTTTTGAGTTCTTAGGAGTAGGTTCAATTCCTATAGTTCTAGAAATAAGAGGATTTAAACCTCTATAATTTACTCTATCAAAGTAACTCTTTTGTCAGACATATTTCTTATGTTTGTGGGGGGATACTTGATAGGAGAATAGGTAGAGATACATGTCATATGCATAGGGCTAGCGTTAGGGGTAGAAAATTTTTTCATAATAAGTGCATCAGTTGATCATAGCGGAATCGGGGGTAGGATGCTCGGATTCATAGGAAGGTCATTGTGAGTAGTAGTGATTTGATGATAAAGTTAATTGCGTAGAGTTCTGGTATGTATGGGTTATGGGATGCTCCTAGGAAGAGGGTTGTTGTGAAGATATTTATTATAATAATGTTTGCATATTCTGCTATAAAGAATAGGGCGAATGGTCCTGCGGCGTATTCTACATTAAAGCCCGATACTAGTTCAGATTCTCCTTCAGTAAGATCAAATGGTGCTCGGTTTGTTTCTGCTAGTGTTGAAATGAATCATATTATTGCTAAGGGTCATGCTGGGAAGATTAGTCATACTTGTTCTTGTGTAATGATTAATGTAGAGAGAGTGAAGGATCCATTTATTAGTAAGATTGATAGTAAGATAATTGCTAGTGTAACTTCATATGAAATTGTTTGTGCTACTGCTCGTAGGGCTCCAATAAGAGCGTATTTTGAGTTGGAGGCTCAGCCTGATCAGAGGATCGAGTATACGGCTAAGCTTGATATAGCTAATATGAAAAGGATTCCTAAGTTTATATTGATGAGGGGATAGGGTATGGGTAGGGGGATTCATATAGTTAAGGCTAGGGTTAGGGCTAGGATGGGGGCTAGAATAAATATTGAGATTGAGGATGTGGCAGGTCGTAGGGGTTCTTTAATGAAAAGTTTGATTGCATCGGCGATGGGTTGGAGTAAGCCATATGGTCCTACAATATTTGGGCCTTTTCGGAGTTGTATGTAGCCTAGGATTTTTCGTTCAACTAGTGTAAGAAAAGCTACGGCTAGAAGAATGGGGATAATAAGTGTTAAGATGTTGAGTATAAACATTTTGTTAAGGAGAGGATTTGAATCTCTGAGTATAAAGGTTTAAGTTTTACGCAATTACCGGGCTCTGCCACCTTAACTGGGCCCTTTTCTAGGGCAGGTATTGTTTGTGAGGTCAATTGAGATAAAGTCATTGATTGATTTAAGGCGCTTTGTTGAAGTTGGCCTTATTTCTCTTGTCCTTTCGTACTGGGAGAAATACATAACAGATAGAAACCGACCTGGATTACTCCGGTCTGAACTCAGATCACGTAGGACTTTAATCGTTGAACAAACGAACCTTTGATAGCGGTTGCACCATCGGGGTGTCCTGATCCAACATCGAGGTCGTAAACCCTATTGTCGATATGGACTCTTGAATAGGATTGCGCTGTTATCCCTAGGGTAACTTGTTCCGTTGATCAAGTCTTTGGATCAATAAACGATAGTTTGATTTGACTTGTGGGTCTAGTCTTTAAAATCGTTCGGAGGATTTTTTGTTCTCCGAGGTCACCCCAACCAAAACTGCTAGTCCATAAAGAGTGTTGTTATCCCTTAATGGTTAAGTTTATTTTCTTTGGACTAGTTAGTTAAAGCTCCATAGGGTCTTCTCGTCTTGTTGGTTTATTCCCGCCTCTTCACGGGAAGGTCAATTTCACTGATTGGAAGTAAGAGACAGTAAAACCCTCGTGTGGCCGTTCATACAAGTCCTTATTTAGAGAACAAATGATTATGCTACCTTTGCACGGTCAGGATACCGCGGCCGTTTAACGTCTAGTCACTGGGCAGGCAGTGCCTCCAATACTGGGGATGCTGGAGGTGATGTTTTTGGTAAACAGGCGGGATTTGTGTTTGCCGAGTTCCTTTTACTTCTTTTAATCTTTCCTGGGTGCACTCCTGTGTTGGATTAACAGTATAATTAATAAATTATTTATTGTTGGGTTATTTTTATTTACTGTTAACAGTCAGAGTATTATCAGATACTGACTTAAACTTGTGCAAGGAGAAAATATTTCTTGTTACTCATATTAACATTATTGCTTCTATTTAGTAATAGAATAGTCCAGTACTAGGTCTAGGAGTTGGTTATATTGTTGTTGGGATTAGTATTGTTTTTATTGTTGAGCTTTAACGCTTTCTTAATAGATGGCTGCTTTTAGGCCTACTATGGTGTTGTAAGATCTTACTCTCTAGTGAAGGTTGTACCCATTTCTAAAAGGCTGTACCTTTTTAGACTAACTTTTAAAGATACAGTGAGATTTGTTTATATTTTTTGGTATCTTTAAAGCTGAACTAAGATTCATTTTCTGGACAACCAGCTATCACCAGGCTCGTTAGGCATGTCACCTCTACTTATAGATCTTCTCACTATTTTGCCACATAGATGAGTTGGTTCTAATAAACTGTCTATAGGTAGCTCGTCTGGTTTCGGGTTACTTAGCTGAAATTCGTTTTGTTAAGTTTTTTGCTCGTTAATTCATTATGCAAAAGGTACAAGGGTTAATCTTTGCTTTTTTGTACTTTGATTATTTTCTTTCATCGTTCCCTTACGGTACTTTCTCTATAGCGCCATGTTTAGAATTTCTATCTCCTATACTTTAATAGGGGTAAATGTTTTGTTTTAGTATGTTTTGGTTATTGGATTGAAGAGTGGGGGTTTGGGCTAGGCATAGTTCAAAACATTCACAGTACACGAAATCTTCTAGGTGTAAACTAGATGCTTTAATTAAGCTATGTCTTGGTTTGTCCAAGCACACTTTCCAGTATGCTTACCTTGTTACGACTTACCTCCTCTCGTGTAATTGGTGCATGTAAATAGGTTTGGGTGCATATATTTACTTGAGGAGGGTGACGGGCGGTGTGTGCGTGCTTCATGGCCTGGTTCAACTAAGCACTCTATTCTTAGTTTACTACTAAATCCTCCTTTGGCTGTTAGTTTCATAATGGCTTTCGTATTAAGTTTTCTTGGATAGAAAATGTAGCCCATTTCTTCCCATTCCATAGGTTACACCTTGACCTAACGTTTTTATGTGTTATGATTGAGCTTACTTTTGTTCCTTTTCAGGGTTTGCTGAAGATGGCGGTATACAGACTGTATTAGCAAGGATTGGTGAGGTTTATCGGGGTTTATCGATTATAGAACAGGCTCCTCTAGAAGGGTGTAAAGCACCGCCAAGTCCTTTGAGTTTTGGGCCGTTGCCGGTAGTACTCTGGCGAATAATCTTGTTTTTGCAATTATTTATGTTTAGGGCTAAGCATAGTGGGGTATCTAATCCCAGTTTGGGTCTTAGCTATAGTGTGTCAGTTGTCGTAGAGTTACTTTCGTCACTTATTTTTGTTATAATTATGGCTTTTTACAGCTTAATTAGGATTTAACTCTATTTGGTGTAGTACTTTAACACGTTTTACGCCGTGTTCCTGTTAGCTTGGGTTAGTCGTATGACCGCGGTGGCTGGCACGAGATTTACCAACCCTAGTTAATATGGCTTAGTCGAACTTTCGTTCATGGCTTAAATTTTGTCACTGCTGTTTCCCGTGGGGGTGTGGTTAAGCAAGGCGTTATGAGCTACAGGGTGTGTGCTTGATACCTGCTCCTCTTAGTCCTGCTGATTCGGAGGGCGCTACTCACCGGGGTGCGGATGCTTGCATGTGTAAGTCTATTGAAAGTTAACAGGAAGGCCAGGACCAAACCTATGTGTTTATGGAGTTGGTATACTCATCTAGGCATTTTCAGTGCCTTGCTTTAAATTTAAGCTACATTAACCATGTAGTATGTAAGCAGACCCAGGCACCTATATGTCTATCTTGTTTGGAGTGTGAATTTGAGTATTGGGGGTGAGATAAATTTATATTGATACTTAGGGGGAAGTATGTTAAAAATGGTGGTTAATATTTAAGAGGGGGGGGGGGAAATATAATAGGTATGTCCTGTAACCATTGACTGAAATGCCCATGCCTACCATTATGGGGATGCTCAAGATGCAGTTAAGTCCAGCTACAATTTATGCTCCGGGTCGGGGCCTTTGACGGCCATAGCTGAGTCCAAGCATCCCCGAAAATTAAAAAATACCAAATGTATGACAGCACAGTTATGTGTGAGCATGGGCTGATTAGTAATTAGTCCATCGAGATGTCTTATTTAAGAGGAAAGAATGGGCGGTTTTAGATGAGATGGCCCTGAAGAAAGAACCAGATGTCTGATAAAGTTCATTAAATAGCTACCCCCACGATTAATGGGCCCGGAGCGAGAAGAGAAATCCCTGCCAAGCGGGTTGCTGGTTTCACGCGGCATGGTCGGTAAGCTCGTGATCTAGTGGACGGGATACGCATGGTGACGAGGATAGATTTGACTTTATGCGCTATGTACGATCTAAGCAGGAAATGTCCTATGTACTATAGATAATTTTTATTGTACTTGCTTATATGCAAGGGGAAAATCATTTAATGTACTATATACATATTATATCTTTATTACATTAATTATGATGTACATGCTTATATGCATGGGGTAGATCATGTAATGTAATATATACATAGTATGTCTTTATTACATTAATTATAATGTACATACTGCACACAAAGTAGGTCATGTAGTATACTGCATTTATGTATGTTTTTATTATATTACTTCAGTGTATATATTCATACATATAGGATGGATCATGTGGTGTGCTAGACGCATATCATGTTTACATTGTATGAGTGTTAGTGGGTATGTTTGGGCAAATGACATGGTGTGTCTGTGTGTAGTACTCGTACATGTGTCTATTGAGGTGAGTTATTAAGCATGTTGTTACACGTGCAAGCTTATAGAGTGGGAGATTTGTGTCGTATGTTTAAAAATTTTAGCGGATTTAATACTGGGGAGGTTCTTAGTGTTTTTGGGGGTATATCAATAGACGCAATTAATAGTGGTTCAGGGAATAGTTTAAGTAGAACTTCAGCTTTGGGTGTTGATGGTGAGGCTATCGCTTCTTCCTTGAGTCTTAGGGAGGTTAATTGTTCTCCTTTTCTGGTTTACAAGACCAGCGTATTAATTTTACTACAAAGACTTGTCTTCATTTCAGGAGATTGTTTTCGATGGTGCTGGCTAGTGGTATTATTGCCAGGATGATGAGGAAATATATGATGGATGCTAATTGTCCGATGGTGATGTAGGGGTGTTCAACCGGTTGTCCTCCGATTCATGTAAGTGTTAATAGGTCTGCTATTAAAAGTCAGAATATGCATTGGCTGATTGGTCGGAACATTATGCTTCGTTGTTTGGATGTGTGGAGGAAGGGTACGAGTGTTAAGATCAAGATGGAAAGGACTAAGGCTAGGACTCCTCCCAGTTTATTGGGGATTGATCGTAGGATTGCGTATGCAAATAGGAAATACCATTCTGGCTTAATGTGGGAGGGTGTACTGAGTGGGTTTGCTGGAGTATAATTATCCGGGTCTCCGAGTAGGTCGGGAGTGAATAGTACTAGTGATATGAGGATGAGGATTAATAGTATGATGCCTAGGATGTCCTTGATGGTGTAATAAGGGTGAAATGGAATTTTGTCTGTGTCTGATGGAATTCCTGTGGGGTTGTTGGATCCTGTTTCGTGGAGGAAAATTAAGTGGATTATGGTGAGAGCTACAATGATAAATGGGAGGATGAAGTGGAAAGCGAAGAATCGGGTGA
>NW_026292490.1:0-16575 GCF_023091745.1 Budorcas taxicolor
AAACCAAGACGAGCTACCTATAGACAGTTTATTAGAACCAACTCATCTATGTGGCAAAATAGTGAGAAGATCTATAAGTAGAGGTGACATGCCTAACGAGCCTGGTGATAGCTGGTTGTCCAGAAAATGAATCTTAGTTCAGCTTTAAAGATACCAAAAAATATAAACACATCTCACTGTATCTTTAAAAGTTAGTCTAAAAAGGTACAGCCTTTTAGAAATGGGTACAACCTTCACTAGAGAGTAAGATCTTACAACACCATAGTAGGCCTAAAAGCAGCCATCTATTAAGAAAAGCGTTAAAGCTCAACCATAAAAACAATACTAATCCCAACAACAATATAACCAACTCCTAGACCTAGTACTGGACTATTCTATTACTAAATAGAAGCAATAATGTTAATATGAGTAACAAGAATATTTTCTCCTTGCACAAGTTTAAGTCAGTATCTGATAATACTCTGACTGTTAACAGTAAATAAAAATAACCCAACAATAAATAATTTATTAATTATACTGTTAATCAACACAGGAGTGCACCCAGGAAAGATTAAAAGAAGTAAAAGGAACTCGGCAAACACAAATCCCGCCTGTTTACCAAAAACATCACCTCCAGCATCCCAGTATTGGAGGCACTGCCTGCCCCAGTGACTAGACGTTAAACGGCCGCGGTATCCTGACCGTGCAAAGGTAGCATAATCATTTGTTCTCTAAATAAGGACTTGTATGAACGGCCACACGAGGGTTTTACTGTCTCTTACTTCCAATCAGTGAAATTGACCTTCCCGTGAAGAGGCGGGAATAAACCACAAGACGAGAAGACCCTATGGAGCTTTAACTAACTAGTCAAAGAAAATAAACTTAACCATTAAGGGATAACAACACTCTTTATACTAGCAGTTTTGGTTGGGGTGACCTCGGAGAACAAAAAATCCTCCGAACGATTTTAAAGACTAGACCCACAAGTCAAATCAAACTATCGTTTATTGATCCAAAGACTTGATCAACGGAACAAGTTACCCTAGGGATAACAGCGCAATCCTATTCAAGAGTCCATATCGACAATAGGGTTTACGACCTCGATGTTGGATCAGGACACCCCGATGGTGCAACCGCTATCAAGGTTCGTTTGTTCAACGATTAAAGTCCTACGTGATCTGAGTTCAGACCGGAGTAATCCAGGTCGGTTTCTATCTGTTATGTATTTCTCCCAGTACGAAAGGACAAGAGAAATAAGGCCAACTCAACAAAGCGCCTTAAATCAATCAATGACTTTATCTCAATTGACCTCACAAACAATACCTGCCCTAGAAAAGGCCCAGTTAAGGTGGCAGAGCCGGTAATTGCGTAAAACTTAAACCTTTATACTCAGAGATTCAAATCCTCTCCTTAACAAAATGTTTATACTCAACATCTTAACACTTATTATCCCCATTCTTCTAGCCGTAGCTTTTCTTACACTAGTTGAACGAAAAATCGCTAGGCTACATACAACTCCGAAAAGGCCCAAATATTGTAGGACCATATGGCTTACTCCAACCCATCGCCGATGCAATCAAACTTTTCATTAAAGAACCCCTACGACCTGCCACATCCTCAATCTCAATATTTATTCTAGCCCCCATCCTAGCCCTAACCCTAGCCTTAACTATATGAATCCCCCTACCCATACCCTATCCCCTCATCAATATAAACTTAGGAATCCTTTTCATATTAGCTATATCAAGCTTAGCCGTATACTCGATCCTCTGATCAGCTGAGCCTCCAACTCAAAATACGCTCTTATTGGAGGCCCTACGAGCAGTAGCACAAACAATTTCATATGAAGTTACACTAGCAATTATCTTACTATCAATCTTACTAATAAATGGATCCTTCACTCTCTCTACATTAATCATTACACAAGAACAAGTATGACTAATCTTCCCAGCAAGACCCTTAGCAATAATATGATTCATTTCAACACTAGCAGAAACAAACCGAGCACCATTTGATCTTACTGAAGGAGAATCTGAACTAGTATCGGGCTTTAATGTAGAATACGCCGCAGGACCATTCGCCCTATTCTTTATAGCAGAATATGCAAACATTATTATAATAAATATCTTCACAACAACCCTCTTCCTAGGAGCATCCCATAACCCATACATACCAGAACTCTACGCAATTAACTTTATCATCAAATCACTACTACTCACAATGACCTTCCTATGAATCCGAGCATCCTACCCCCGATTCCGCTATGATCAACTGATGCACTTATTATGAAAAAATTTTCTACCCCTAACGCTAGCCCTATGCATATGACATGTATCTCTACCTATTCTCCTATCAAGTATCCCCCCACAAACATAAGAAATATGTCTGACAAAAGAGTTACTTTGATAGAGTAAATTATAGAGGTTTAAATCCTCTTATTTCTAGAACTATAGGAATTGAACCTACTCCTAAGAACTCAAAACTCTTCGTGCTCCCAATTACACCAAATTCTAATAGTAAGGTCAGCTAATTAAGCTATCGGGCCCATACCCCGAAAATGTTGGTTTGTATCCTTCCCGTACTAATAAACCCAATCACTCTCATTATTATCTTAATAACTATAATACTTGGAACCATTATCGTTATAATTAGCTCCCACTGACTACCTCATCTGAATCGGATTTGAAATAAATATACTCGCCATCATTCCTATTATAATAAAAAAAACACAACCCACGAGCCACAGAAGCATCAACTAAATATTTCCTAACTCAATCAACAGCCTCAATACTACTAATAATAGCCATTATCATCAACTTAATATTCTCAGGCCAATGAACCGTAATAAAACTATTTAACCCAACAGCCTCCATACTCATAACAATAGCCCTCGCCATAAAACTAGGAATAGCCCCATTCCACTTCTGAGTCCCAGAAGTAACACAAGGCATCCCTCTATCTTCAGGCCTAATCTTACTTACATGACAAAAACTAGCACCCATATCGGTACTTTACCAAGTATCCCAATCCATCAACCTAAATATAATCTTAACCCTATCAATTCTATCCATTATAATCGGAGGCTGAGGAGGATTAAACCAAACCAACTACGAAAAATTATAGCTTACTCATCAATTGCCCACATAGGCTGAATAACAGCAATTTTACCATACAATCCCACCATAACATTACTAAACCTAATCATTTACATCATCATAACTTCCACCATATTTACACTATTTATAGCCAACTCAACCACAACCACCTCTATCACTATCACACATGAAACAAAACACCCATCATAACTATTCTAATTCTCATTACCCTCCTATCAATAGGAGGACTCCCCCCACTATCAGGATTTATGCCAAAATGAATAATTATTCAAGAAATGACAAAAAACAATAGCATTATCCTACCTACCTTCATAGCAATTACAGCACTACTAAACCTATATTTCTACATACGACTGGCATATTCCACCACACTTACTATGTTCCCTTCCACAAACAACATAAAAATAAAATGACAATTCTCAACCATAAAACGAATAACCCTCCTACCAACAATAACCGTATTGTCCACTATACTACTACCACTTACACCAATTCTCTACATCCTAGAATAGGAATTTAGGTTAAATAGACCAAGAGCCTTCAAAGCCCTAAGCAAGTATAATTTACTTAATTCCTGATAAGGACTGCAAGATCATATCTTACATCAATTGAATGCAAATCAACTACTTTAATTAAGCTAAATCCTCACTAGATTGGTGGGTCCCACCCCCACGAAACTTTAGTTAACAGCTAAATACCCTAAATAACTGGCTTCAATCTACTTCTCCCGCCGCAAGAAAAAAAGGCGGGAGAAGCCCCGGCAGAGTTGAAGCTGCTCCTTTGAATTTGCAATTCAATATGTTAATTCACTACAGGACCTGGTAAAAAGAGGAATCAAACCTCTATTCTTAGATTTACAGTCTATTGCTTTACTCAGCCATTTTACCATGTTCATAAACCGCTGATTATTTTCAACTAATCATAAAGATATCGGTACCCTTTATCTTCTATTTGGTGCCTGAGCCGGCATAGTAGGAACCGCTCTGAGCTTACTAATTCGTGCTGAGTTAGGCCAACCCGGAACTCTACTTGGAGATGACCAAATCTACAACGTAATTGTAACTGCACACGCATTCGTAATAATCTTCTTTATAGTAATGCCTATTATAATTGAGGGTTTGGCAACTGGCTAGTTCCTCTAATGATTGGAGCCCCTGATATAGCATTCCCTCGGATAATAATATAAGTTTTTTGGCTCCTCCCCCCTTCTTTCCTATTACTCCTAGCATCCTCTATAGTCGAAGCCGGAGCAGGGACGGGTTGAACCGTATATCCCCCTCTAGCAGGTAATCTAGCCCACGCAGGAGCCTCAGTAGACCTGACCATTTTCTCCTACACCTAGCAGGTGTTTCCTCAATTTTAGGAGCCATTAATTTTATTACAACTATTATTAACATAAAACCTCCCGCAATATCACAATACCAGACCCCCCTGTTCGTGTGATCTGTACTGATCACTCGCGTACTACTCCTCCTCTCACTTCCTGTATTAGCAGCTGGCATCACAATATTACTAACAGACCGAAACCTGAATACAACTTTCTTTGACCCAGCAGGAGGAGGAGACCCTATCTTATATCAACACTTATTCTGATTTTTTTGGACACCCCGAAGTATATATTCTAATTTTACCTGCTTTGGAATAATCTCCCACATCGTAACCTACTATTCAGGAAAAAAAGAGCCATTTGGATTATAGAATAGTAATTGAGCCATAATATCAATTGGATTTCTAGGATTTATTGTATGAGCCCATCATATATTCACAGTCGGAATAGACGTCGATACACGAGCTTACTTTACATCCGCTACTATAATTATTGCTATCCCAACCGGAGTAAAAGTCTTTAGTTGGCTAGCAACACTTCACGGAGGAAATATCAAATGATCCCCCGCTATAATATGAGCCCTAGGCTTCATTTTCCTTTTTACAGTTGGAGGACTAACTGGAATTGTTTTAGCCAACTCCTCCCTTGACATCGTTCTCCACGACACATACTATGTGGTAGCACATTTCCCACTACGTACTATCAATAGGAGCTGTATTCGCTATCATAGGAGGATTTGTACATTGATTTCCCTTATTCTCAGGCTACACCCTTAATGACACATGAGCCAAAATCCATTTCGCAATTATATTTGTAGGTGTTAACATGACCTTCTTCCCACAACATTTCTTAGGGCTATCTGGTATACCACGACGATACTCCGATTACCCAGACGCATATACAATATGAAACACTATTTCATCTATAGGCTCATTCATCTCACTAACGGCAGTAATATTAATGACTTTTATCATCTGAGAAGCATTTGCATCCAAACGGAAGTCTTAACCGTGGACCTAACCACAACAAATCTAGAATGACTAAACGGATGCCCTCCACCATATCACACATTTGAAGAACCTACATACATTAACCTAAAATAAGAGAGGAAGGAATTGAACCCCCTATTATCGGTTTCAAGCCAACACCATAACCACTATGTCTCTCTCAATAAACGAGATGTTAGTAAAACATTACATAACCTTGTCAAGATTAAATTACAGGTGAAAGTCCCGTACATCTCATATGGCATATCCCGTACAGCTAGGCTTTCAAGACCAGACATCACCCATCATAGAAGAACTGCTACACTTTCACGATCACACTCTGATAATTGTTTTCCTAATTAGCTCACTAGTACTCTATATTATCTTACTGATACTAACAACAAAACTAACCCATACCAGCACCATAGACGCACAAGAAGTAGAAACAATCTGAACCATTCTACCAGCCATTATTCTGATTATAATTGCTCTCCATCCCTACGAATTCTATACATAATAGACGAAATCAACAACCCATCTCTCACAGTAAAGACCATAGGACATCAATGATACTGAAGTTATGAGTACACAGACTATGAAGACTTAAGCTTCGACTCCTATATAATTCCAACATCAGAATTGAAACCTGGAGAACTACGATTACTAGAAGTAGATAACCGAGCTGTATTACCTATAGAAATAACAATTCGAATACTAATCTCCTCCGAAGACGTTTTACACCTCATGAGCAGTTCCCTCTCTAGGCCTAAAAACAGACGCAATTCCAGGCCGTTTTAAATCAAACAACCCTCATATCAACTCGTCCAGGCCTATTTTACGGCCAATGCTCAGAAATCTGCGGATCAAATCATAGTTTCATACCAATCGTTCTCGAACTAGTCCATTAGAATATTTTGAAAAGTGATCTGCATCAATGTTATAAGTCATCAAGAAGCTATGCCAGCATTAACCTTTTAAGTTAAAGACCGAGAGCACAACACTCTCCTTGATGACATGCCACAACTAGACACATCAACGTGACTCACGACAATTCTATCAATATTTTAGTCCTCTTTATTGTTCTCCAATTAAAAATCTCAAAACACGATTTCTACTATAACCCAAATTAATAACAACAAAAACGCCAAAACAAGACGCCCCTTGAGAAACAAAATGAACGAAAAATCTATTTACCTCTTTCATTACCCCTGTAATTCTAGGCCTCCCCCTTGTTACTCTCGTCATTATATTCCCTAGCTTACTATTTCCTACATCAAACCGACTAATTAATAACGCCTTATCTCCCTCCAACAATGAGCACTTCAACTCATGTCAAAACAAATAATAAGCACTCACAACACCAAAGGACAAACATGAACATTGATATTAATGTCCCTAATTCTATTTATTGGGTCTACAAATTTATTAGGCTTATTACCCCCATTCATTTACACCAACCACACAACTATCAATAAATTTAGGCATGGCTATTCCCCTATGAGCAGGGGCCGTAGTTTACAGGCTTCCGCAACAAAACCAAAGCATCACTCGCCCACTTCCTACCACAAGGAACACCTACCCCACTAATCCCAATACTGGTAATTATCGAAACATCAGCCTCTTCATCCAACCAGTAGCCCTTGCCGTACGATTAACAGCCAACATCACAGCAGGGCACTTATTAATTCACTTAATCGGAGGAGCTACCCTTGCATTATTAAATATCAATACCACAACAGCACTTATTACATTTACTATTTTAGCTCTACTAACAATCCTCGAATTCGCAGTAGCTATAGTTCAAGCTACGTATTCACCCTCCTAGTTAGCTTATATCTGCACGACAATACATAATGACACACCAAACCCACGCCTATCACATAGTAAACCCAATCCCTGACCCCTCACAGGAGCACTATCTGCCCTCCTAATAACATCTGGCCTCATCATGTGATTTCACTTCAATTCAACAGCTCTACTGACCCTAGGCCTAACAACAAACATACTTACAATATACCAATGATGACGAGATGTAATCCGAGAAAGTACCTTTCAAGGCCACCATACTCCTGCTGTCCAAAAAAGCCTTCGCTACGGGAATAATCCTCTCATCGTCTCCGAAGTCCTATTCTTCACTGGCTTCTTCTGAGCTTCTATCACTCAAGCCTTGCTCCTACACCCCGAATTAGGCAGCTGCTGACCCCAACAGGCATTCATCCCACTTAACCCCTTAGAAGTCCCACTACTCAACACCTCTGTCCTTCTAGCCTCAGGAGTCTCCATTACCTGAGCCCACCACAGCCTCATAGAAGGGAACCGTAACCACATGCTACAAGCCTTATTCATCACCATTACGTTAGGCGTATACTTTACACTTCTACAAGCATCAGAATACTATGAAGCTCCCTTTACAATCTCAGACGGAGTTTACGGCTCAACTTTCTTCGTAGCTACAGGATTCCACGGCCTCCATGTCATTATTGGATCTACTTTCTTAATTGTCTGCTTCCTCCGCCAACTAAAATTTCACTTTACCTCCAATCACCATTTCCGGCTTCGAAGCCGCTGCCTGATATTGACACTTCGTAGACGTAGTATGACTTTTCCTCTATGTTTCCATCTACTGATGAGGCTCATGTTCTTTTAGTATTAATTAGTACAACTGACTTCCAATCAGTAGCTTCGGCCCTAACCCGAAAAAGAACAATAAACCTTATAATTACCTTCCTAACTAACTTTACACTAGCTACATTGCTCGTGACCATCGCATTCTGACTCCCCCAACTAAACGTATACTCAGAAAAAACAAGCCCATACGAATGTGGATTCGACCCCATAGGATCTGCTCGCCTTCCTTTCTCCATAAAATTCTTTCTAGTAGCTATCACATTCCTCCTCTTCGATCTAGAAATTGCACTACTTCTACCACTACCATGGGCCTCACAAACAACTAACCTTAACACAATGCTTACTATATCCCTTCTCCTAATTTTCCTACTAGCCACAAGCCTAGCCTATGAATGAACCCAAAAAGGATTAGAATGGACCGAATATGGTACTTAGTTTAAACCAAAATAAATGATTTCGACTCATTAGATTATGATCAAACTCATAAGTACCAAATGTCCCTCGTATACATAAATATTATAATAGCATTCATAGTATCTCTCACGGGATTACTAATGTATCGATCTCACCTAATATCCTCCCTCCTATGCCTGGAAGGAATAATATTGTCCTTATTCGTTATAGCTACCCTAATAATCCTAAACTCACACTTCACTTTAGCCAGTATAATACCCATTATTCTACTAGTTTTCGCAGCCTGCGAAGCAGCACTAGCCGATCCTTGCTAGTAATGGTATCAAACACATACGGCACCGACTACGTACAAAACCTTAATCTGCTACAATGCTAAAATACATTATTTCCACAATAATACTTATACCCCTAACCTGGCTATCAAAAAATAACATAATCTGAATTAACTCCACACTCCACAGCTTACTAATTAGCCTTACAAGCCTACTCCTTATAAACCAATTTGGCGATAACAGCCTCACTTCTCATTAACTTTCTTCTCCGACTCCTTATCTACACCACTACTTATTCTAACCATATGACTCCTCCCTTAATACTTATAGCTAGCCAGCTATCACCTATCAAAAGAAAACCCAGCCCGAAAAAATTCTTCATCTCAATACTAATCCTATTACAACTATTTCTAATTATGACATTCTCTGCTACAGAACTAATTCTCTTTTATAATATATTTGAAGCAACACTAGTTCCCACACTCATTATTATTACCCGATGAGGGAACCAAACAGAACGCCTAAATGCCGGTCTCTACTTCTTGTTTTATACACTAGCAGGATCCCTACCCTTACTAGTTGCACTAATCTATATTCAAAACACAATAGGATCCCTAAACTTCCTAATTCTACAATACTGAGTACAACCAATACCCAGCTCCTGATCCAACACCTTCATGTACTAGCATGCATAATAGCCTTTATAGTAAAAATACCACTATACGGACTTCATCTCTGACTACCCAAAGCCCACGTAGAAGCCCCAATTGCAGGCTCCCATAGTTCTTGCAGCAATCCTACTAAAACTAGGAGGATACGGCATGTTACGAATTACGCTTCTCCTAGATCCAATCACCGACTTTATAGCATACCCATTTCATCATGCTATCACTATGAGGCATAATCATAACCAGCTCAATTTGCCTTCGTCAAACGGACCTGAAATCACTCATCGCGTACTCCTCTATTAGCCACATGGCACTTGTCATCGTTGCAATCCTAATCCAAACACCCTGAGCTACATAGGAGCCACCGCCCTGATAATTGCCCACGGCCTTACATCCTCTATACTTTTCTGCCTAGCAAATTCTAACTACGAACGAATTCACAGCCGTACAATAATCTTAGCCCGCGGCCTACAAACACTTCTTCCACTAATAGCCACCTGATGACTCCTAGCAAGTCTAACCAACCTGGCTCTACCCCAACAATCAACCTAATCGGAGAACTATTTGTAGTAATATCGACTTTTTCATGATCTAATATCACAATTATTCTAATAGGACTTAACATAGTAATCACTACTCTCTACAACCCTCTATATACTAATCACAACACAACGGGGCAAATACACTCATCATATCAATAACATTTCACCTTCCTTCACACGAGAAAATGCACTCATATCACTACACATACTACCATTACTGCTTCTATCCCTAAACCCAAAAATTATCCTAGGACCCCTATACTGTAAATATAGTTTAAAAAAACATTAGAATGTGAATCTAACAATAGAAGCCTATCACCTTCTTATTTACCGAAAAAGTATGCAAGAACTGCTAATTCTATGCTCCATGCCTGACAACATGGCTTTTTCAAACTTTTAAAAGGATAGCAGTTATTCCATTGGTCTTAGGAACCAAAAAATTGGTGCAACTCCAAATAAAAGTAATAACCTGTTCCCATCCCTCACACTAACTACCCTAATCCTACTAACCGTACCCATCATGACAACTAGTCTTAGCACCACAAATTCACCAATTACCCACTTTACGTAAAAACAACCATTTCATACGCCTTTATCACTAGTATAATTCCCACTATAATATTATTTCATACAGGACAAGAAATAATTATTTCAAACTGACACTGACTAACCATCCAAACCCTCAAACTATCTCTCAGCTTCAAAATAGATTACTTCTCGACAATATTTATCCAGTATCACTATTCGTCACATGATCCATCATAGAATTCTCAATATGATACATACATTCCGACCCCAACATCAACAATTTTTTAAAGTACTTACTCTTATTTCTTATCACAATACTCATCCTCGTCACTGCAAATAACATCTTTCAACTATTCATTGGCTGAGAAGGAGTCGGAATTATATCATTTCTACTAATTGGATGGTGATACGGACGAGCAGACGCAAACACAGCAGCTCTACAAGCAATCCTATATAACCGCATTGGCGACATCGGATTTATCCTAGCAATAGCATGATTCCTAATTAACCTCAACACTTGAGACCTTCAACAAATCTTCTTACTAAAACCAGAGAACTCAAATCTACCTCTAATAGGACTAATTCTAGCCGCAACCGGAAAATCCGCACAATTTAGCCTGCACCCATGATTACCCTCCGCAATAGAGGGTCCGACACCTGTCTCAGCATTACTCCACTCAAGTACAATAGTAGTAGCAGGTATTTTCTTACTAATCCGCTTTTATCCATTAACAGAAAACAATAAACTCATCCAATCTACTATACTATGCCTAGGAGCCATTACCACACTATTTACAGCAATATGTGCCCTCACCCAAAATGACATTAAAAAAATCATCGCCTTCTCTACATCCAGCCAACTCGGCCTTATGATAGTAACAATTGGAATTAACCAGCCTCACCTAGCACTTCTTCACATCTGCACCCACGCTTTCTTCAAAGCCATATTATTTCTATGCTCCGGCTCCATCATCCACAATCTAAATAACGAACAAGATATTCGAAAAATAGGAGGCCTATTTAAAGCCATACCATTCACCGCAACAGCCCTTATTATTGGCAGCCTTGCACTAACAGGAATACCTTTCCTCACCGGATTCTACTCCAAAGATCTAATTATTGAATCCGCCAACACGTCATATACCAACGCCTGAGCCCTCTTAATAACACTAATCGCCATCTCCTTCACAGCTATCTACAGTACCCGTATTATTTTCTTCACACTCCTAGGACAACCCCGATTCCCAACCCTTATTTCTATTAATGAAAACAACCCATTCCTAATTAACTCAATTAAACGCTTACTAATCGGAAGTCTTTTCGCAGGATTCATCATTTCTAACAACATCCCCCCAACAACCATTCCCCAAACAACTATACCCTACTACCTAAAAATCACCGCCCTAACAATTACAATCCTAGGCTTTATTCTAGCACTAGAAATTAACAACATAACCCACTACTTAAAGTTCAATTACCCATCAAACATATTCAAATTTTCTAACCTACTAGGATATTATCCCACAGTCATACACCGCTTAACCCCCTATATAAATCTAACAATAAGCCAAAAATCAGCATCCTCCCTTCTAGACCTAACCTGACTAGAAACCATTATACCAAAAACCATCTCACTAACCCAAATAAAAACATCTATCATAATCACAAACCAAAAAGGCTTAATTAAATTATATTTCCTTTCCTTCCTAATTACGATTTTCACTAGCACAATTCTACTTAATTTCCACGAGTAATCTCTATAATCACCACTACACCAATTAATAAAGATCAACCAGTAACAATAACTAATCAAGTACCATAGCTGTACAAAGCAGCAATCCCCATGGCCTCCTCACTAAAAAACCCAGAATCCCCTGTATCATAAATTACCCAATCCCCCATACCATTAAACTTAAACACAATCTCCACCTCCTTATCCTTCAACACATAGTAAATTATAAAAAACTCCATCAACAAACCAGTAATAAACGTTCCTAAAACAACCTTATTAGAAACCCAAACCTCAGGATACTGCTCAGTAGCCATAGCTGTCGTATAACCAAAAACCACCATTATACCCCCTAAATAAACTAAAAAAACCATTAAACCTAAAAAAGAACCACCATAATTTAACACAATACCACACCCAACCCCACCACTCACAATCAATCCCAACCCCCCATAAATAGGCGAAGGTTTTGAAGAAAACCCTACAAAGCCCATCACAAAAATTACACTTAAAATAAATACAATGTACATAATCATTATTCCTGCATGGAATCTAACCATGACTAATGATATGAAAAACCATCGTTGTTATTCAACTACAAGAACACTAATGATCAACATCCGAAAAACTCACCCACTAATAAAAATCGTAAACAACGCACTCATTGACCTCCCAACTCCATCAAACATCTCATCATGATGAAACTTTGGATCCCTCCTAGGCACTTGCTTAGCTCTACAAATCTTAACAGGCCTATTCCTAGCAATACACTACACATCCGATACAACAATAGCATTCTCCTCTGTAACCCACATTTGTCGAGACGTAAACTATGGCTGAATCATCCGATATATGCACGCAAACGGAGCATCAATATTTTTTATCTGCCTATTTATGCATGTAGGACGAGGCCTATATTACGGATCATATACCTTCTTAGAAACATGAAACATCGGAGTAATTCTCCTATTTACAACAATAGCCACAGCATTCATAGGCTATGTCCTACCATGAGGACAGATATCATTCTGAGGAGCAACAGTCATTACCAACCTCCTCTCGGCAATCCCATACATTGGCACCAACCTAGTTGAATGAATCTGAGGGGGATTTTCAGTAGACAAAGCCACCCTCACCCGATTCTTCGCTTTCCACTTCATCCTCCCATTTATCATTGTAGCTCTCACCATAATCCACTTAATTTTCCTCCACGAAACAGGATCCAACAACCCCACAGGAATTCCATCAGACACAGACAAAATTCCATTTCACCCTTATTACACCATCAAGGACATCCTAGGCATCATACTATTAATCCTCATCCTCATATCACTAGTACTATTCACTCCCGACCTACTCGGAGACCCGGATAATTATACTCCAGCAAACCCACTCAGTACACCCTCCCACATTAAGCCAGAATGGTATTTCCTATTTGCATACGCAATCCTACGATCAATCCCCAATAAACTGGGAGGAGTCCTAGCCTTAGTCCTTTCCATCTTGATCTTAACACTCGTACCCTTCCTCCACACATCCAAACAACGAAGCATAATGTTCCGACCAATCAGCCAATGCATATTCTGACTTTTAATAGCAGACCTATTAACATCTACATGAATCGGAGGACAACCGGTTGAACACCCCTACATCACCATCGGACAATTAGCATCCATCATATATTTCCTCATCATCCTGGCAATAATACCACTAGCCAGCACCATCGAAAACAATCTCCTGAAATGAAGACAAGTCTTTGTAGTAAAATTAATACGCTGGTCTTGTAAACCAGAAAAGGAGAACAATTAACCTCCCTAAGACTCAAGGAAGAAGCGATAGCCTCACCATCAACACCCAAAGCTGAAGTTCTACTTAAACTATTCCCTGAACCACTATTAATTGCGTCTATTGATATACCCCCAAAAACACTAAGAACCTCCCCAGTATTAAATCCGCTAAAATTTTTAAACATACGACACAAATCTCCCACTCTATAAGCTTGCACGTGTAACAACATGCTTAATAACTCACCTCAATAGACACATGTACGAGTACTACACACAGACACACCATGTCATTTGCCCAAACATACCCACTAACACTCATACAATGTAAACATGATATGCGTCTAGCACACCACATGATCCATCCTATATGTATGAATATATACACTGAAGTAATATAATAAAAACATACATAAATGCAGTATACTACATGACCTACTTTGTGTGCAGTATGTACATTATAATTAATGTAATAAAGACATACTATGTATATATTACATTACATGATCTACCCCATGCATATAAGCATGTACATCATAATTAATGTAATAAAGATATAATATGTATATAGTACATAAATGATTTTCCCCTTGCATATAAGCAAGTACAATAAAAATTATCTATAGTACATAGGACATTTCCTGCTTAGATCGTACATAGCGCATAAAGTCAAATCTATCCTCGTCACCATGCGTATCCCGTCCACTAGATCACGAGCTTACCGACCATGCCGCGTGAAACCAGCAACCCCGCTTGGCAGGGATTTCTCTTCTCGCTCCGGGCCCATTAATCGTGGGGGTAGCTATTTAATGAACTTTATCAGACATCTGGTTCTTTCTTCAAGGGGCCATCTCATCTAAAACCGCCCATTCTTTCCTCTTAAATAAGACATCTCGATGGACTAATTACTAATCAGCCCATGCTCAACACATATACTGTGCTGTCATACATTTGGTATTTTTTAATTTTCGGGATGCTTGGACTCAGCTATGGCCGTCAAAGGCCCCGACCCGGTGCATAAATTGTAGCTGGACTTAACTGCATCTTGAGCATCCCCATAATGGTAGGCATGGGCATTTCAGTCAATGGTTACAGGACATACCTATTATATTTCCCCCCCCCCTCTTAAATATTAACCACCATTTTTAACATACTTCCCCCTAAGTATCAATATAAATTAATCTCACCCCCAATACTCAAATTCACACTCCAAACAAGATAGACATATAGGTGCCTGGGTCTGCTTACATACTACATGGTTAATGTAGCTTAAATTTAAAGCAAGGCACTGAAAATGCCTAGATGAGTATACCAACTCCATAAACACATAGGTTTGGTCCTGGCCTTCCTGTTAACTTTCAATAGACTTACACTGCAAGCATCCGCACCCCGGTGAGTAGCGCCCTCCGAATCAGCAGGACTAGAGGAGCAGGTATCAAGCACACACCCTGTAGCTCATAACGCCTTGCTTAACCACACCCCCACGGGAAACAGCAGTGACAAAATTTAAGCCATGAACGAAAGTTCGACTAAGCCATATTAACTAGGGTTGGTAAATCTCGTGCCAGCCACCGCGGTCATACGACTAACCCAAGCTAACAGGAACACGGCGTAAAACGTGTTAAAGTACTACACCAAATAGAGTTAAATCCTAATTAAGCTGTAAAAAGCCATATTATTATAACAAAAATAAGTGACGAAAGTAACTCTACGACAACTGACACACTATAGCTAAGACCCAAACTGGGATTAGATACCCCACTATGCTTAGCCCTAAACATAAATAATTGCAAAAACAAGATTATTCGCCAGAGTACTACCGGCAACGGCCCAAAACTCAAAGGACTTGGCGGTGCTTTACACCCTTCTAGAGGAGCCTGTTCTATAATCGATAAACCCCGATAAACCTCACCAATCCTTGCTAATACAGTCTGTATACCGCCATCTTCAGCAAACCCTGAAAAGGAACAAAAGTAAGCTCAATCATAACACATAAAAACGTTAGGTCAAGGTGTAACCTATGGAATGGGAAGAAATGGGCTACATTTTCTATCCAAGAAAACTTAATACGAAAGCCATTATGAAACTAACAGCCAAAGGAGGATTTAGTAGTAAACTAAGAATAGAGTGCTTAGTTGAACCAGGCCATGAAGCACGCACACACCGCCCGTCACCCTCCTCAAGTAAATATATGCACCCAAACCTATTTACATGCACCAATTACACGAGAGGAGGTAAGTCGTAACAAGGTAAGCATACTGGAAAGTGTGCTTGGACAAACCAAGACATAGCTTAATTAAAGCATCTAGTTTACACCTAGAAGATTTCGTGTACTGTGAATGTTTTGAACTATGCCTAGCCCAAACCCCCACTCTTCAATCCAATAACCAAAACATACTAAAACAAAACATTTACCCCTATTAAAGTATAGGAGATAGAAATTCTAAACATGGCGCTATAGAGAAAGTACCGTAAGGGAACGATGAAAGAAAATAATCAAAGTACAAAAAAGCAAAGATTAACCCTTGTACCTTTTGCATAATGAATTAACGAGCAAAAAACTTAACAAAACGAATTTCAGCTAAGTAACCCGAAACCAGAC
>NW_026292491.1:0-16574 GCF_023091745.1 Budorcas taxicolor
CACTTCGTAGACGTAGTATGACTTTTCCTCTATGTTTCCATCTACTGATGAGGCTCATGTTCTTTTAGTATTAATTAGTACAACTGACTTCCAATCAGTTAGCTTCGGCCTAACCCGAAAAAGAACAATAAACCTTATAATTACCCTCCTAACTAACTTTACACTAGCTACATTGCTCGTGACCATCGCATTCTGACTCCCCCAACTAAACGTATACTCAGAAAAAACAAGCCCATACGAATGTGGATTCGACCCCATAGGATCTGCTCGCCTTCCTTTCTCCATAAAATTCTTTCTAGTAGCTATCACATTCCTCCTCTTCGATCTAGAAATTGCACTACTTCTACCACTACCATGGGCCTCACAAACAACTAACCTTAACACAATGCTTACTATATCCCTTCTCCTAATTTTCCTACTAGCCACAAGCCTAGCCTATGAATGAACCCAAAAAGGATTAGAATGGACCGAATATGGTACTTAGTTTAAACCAAAATAAATGATTTCGACTCATTAGATTATGATCAAACTCATAAGTACCAAATGTCCCTCGTATACATAAATATTATAATAGCATTCATAGTATCTCTCACGGGATTACTAATGTATCGATCTCACCTAATATCCTCCCTCCTATGCCTGGAAGGAATAATATTGTCCTTATTCGTTATAGCTACCCTAATAATCCTAAACTCACACTTCACTTTAGCCAGTATAATACCCATTATTCTACTAGTTTTCGCAGCCTGCGAAGCAGCACTAGGCCTATCCTTGCTAGTAATGGTATCAAACACATACGGCACCGACTACGTACAAAACCTTAATCTGCTACAATGCTAAAATACATTATTTCCACAATAATACTTATACCCCTAACCTGGCTATCAAAAAATAACATAATCTGAATTAACTCCACACTCCACAGCTTACTAATTAGCCTTACAAGCCTACTCCTTATAAACCAATTTGGCGATAACAGCCTCAACTTCTCATTAACTTTCTTCTCCGACTCCTTATCTACACCACTACTTATTCTAACCATATGACTCCTCCCCTTAATACTTATAGCTAGCCAGCATCACCTATCAAAAGAAAACCCAGCCCGAAAAAAATTCTTCATCTCAATACTAATCCTATTACAACTATTTCTAATTATGACATTCTCTGCTACAGAACTAATTCTCTTTTATATTATATTTGAAGCAACACTAGTTCCCACACTCATTATTATTACCCGATGAGGGAACCAAACAGAACGCCTAAATGCCGGTCTCTACTTCTTGTTTTATACACTAGCAGGATCCCTACCCTTACTAGTTGCACTAATCTATATTCAAAACACAATAGGATCCCTAAACTTCCTAATTCTACAATACTGAGTACAACCAATACCCAGCTCCTGATCCAACACCTTCATGTGACTAGCATGCATAATAGCCTTTATAGTAAAAATACCACTATACGGACTTCATCTCTGACTACCCAAAGCCCACGTAGAAGCCCCAATTGCAGGCTCCATAGTTCTTGCAGCAATCCTACTAAAACTAGGAGGATACGGCATGTTACGAATTACGCTTCTCCTAGATCCAATCACCGACTTTATAGCATACCCATTCATCATGCTATCACTATGAGGCATAATCATAACCAGCTCAATTTGCCTTCGTCAAACGGACCTGAAATCACTCATCGCGTACTCCTCTATTAGCCACATGGCACTTGTCATCGTTGCAATCCTAATCCAAACACCCTGAAGCTACATAGGAGCCACCGCCCTGATAATTGCCCACGGCCTTACATCCTCTATACTTTTCTGCCTAGCAAATTCTAACTACGAACGAATTCACAGCCGTACAATAATCTTAGCCCGCGGCCTACAAACACTTCTTCCACTAATAGCCACCTGATGACTCCTAGCAAGTCTAACCAACCTGGCTCTACCCCCAACAATCAACCTAATCGGAGAACTATTTGTAGTAATATCGACTTTTTCATGATCTAATATCACAATTATTCTAATAGGACTTAACATAGTAATCACTACTCTCTACACCCTCTATATACTAATCACAACACAACGGGGCAAATACACTCATCATATCAATAACATTTCACCTTCCTTCACACGAGAAAATGCACTCATATCACTACACATACTACCACTACTGCTTCTATCCCTAAACCCAAAAATTATCCTAGGACCCCTATACTGTAAATATAGTTTAAAAAAACATTAGATTGTGAATCTAACAATAGAAGCCTATCACCTTCTTATTTACCGAAAAAGTATGCAAGAACTGCTAATTCTATGCTCCCATGCCTGACAACATGGCTTTTTCAAACTTTTAAAGGATAGCAGTTATCCATTGGTCTTAGGAACCAAAAAATTGGTGCAACTCCAAATAAAAGTAATAAACCTGTTCCCATCCCTCACACTAACTACCCTAATCCTACTAACCGTACCCATCATGACAACTAGTCTTAGCACCCACAAATTCACCAATTACCCACTTTACGTAAAAACAACCATTTCATACGCCTTTATCACTAGTATAATTCCCACTATAATATTTATTCATACAGGACAAGAAATAATTATTTCAAACTGACACTGACTAACCATCCAAACCCTCAAACTATCTCTCAGCTTCAAAATAGATTACTTCTCGACAATATTTATCCCAGTATCACTATTCGTCACATGATCCATCATAGAATTCTCAATATGATACATACATTCCGACCCCAACATCAACCAATTTTTTAAGTACTTACTCTTATTTCTTATCACAATACTCATCCTCGTCACTGCAAATAACATCTTTCAACTATTCATTGGCTGAGAAGGAGTCGGAATTATATCATTTCTACTAATTGGATGGTGATACGGACGAGCAGACGCAAACACAGCAGCTCTACAAGCAATCCTATATAACCGCATTGGCGACATCGGATTTATCCTAGCAATAGCATGATTCCTAATTAACCTCAACACTTGAGACCTTCAACAAATCTTCTTACTAAAACCAGAGAACTCAAATCTACCTCTAATAGGACTAATTCTAGCCGCAACCGGAAAATCCGCACAATTTAGCCTGCACCCATGATTACCCTCCGCAATAGAGGGTCCGACACCTGTCTCAGCATTACTCCACTCAAGTACAATAGTAGTAGCAGGTATTTTCTTACTAATCCGCTTTTATCCATTAACAGAAAACAATAAACTCATCCAATCTACTATACTATGCCTAGGAGCCATTACCACACTATTTACAGCAATATGTGCCCTCACCCAAAATGACATTAAAAAAATCATCGCCTTCTCTACATCCAGCCAACTCGGCCTTATGATAGTAACAATTGGAATTAACCAGCCTCACCTAGCACTTCTTCACATCTGCACCCACGCTTTCTTCAAAGCCATATTATTTCTATGCTCCGGCTCCATCATCCACAATCTAAATAACGAACAAGATATTCGAAAAATAGGAGGCCTATTTAAAGCCATACCATTCACCGCAACAGCCCTTATTATTGGCAGCCTTGCACTAACAGGAATACCTTTCCTCACCGGATTCTACTCCAAAGATCTAATTATTGAATCCGCCAACACGTCATATACCAACGCCTGAGCCCTCTTAATAACACTAATCGCCATCTCCTTCACAGCTATCTACAGTACCCGTATTATTTTCTTCACACTCCTAGGACAACCCCGATTCCCAACCCTTATTTCTATTAATGAAAACAACCCATTCCTAATTAACTCAATTAAACGCTTACTAATCGGAAGTCTTTTCGCAGGATTCATCATTTCTAACAACATCCCCCCAACAACCATTCCCCAAACAACTATACCCTACTACCTAAAAATCACCGCCCTAACAATTACAATCCTAGGCTTTATTCTAGCACTAGAAATTAACAACATAACCCACTACTTAAAGTTCAATTACCCATCAAACATATTCAAATTTTCTAACCTACTAGGATATTATCCCACAGTCATACACCGCTTAACCCCCTATATAAATCTAACAATAAGCCAAAAATCAGCATCCTCCCTTCTAGACCTAACCTGACTAGAAACCATTATACCAAAAACCATCTCACTAACCCAAATAAAAACATCTATCATAATCACAAACCAAAAAGGCTTAATTAAATTATATTTCCTTTCCTTCCTAATTACGATTTTCACTAGCACAATTCTACTTAATTTCCACGAGTAATCTCTATAATCACCACTACACCAATTAATAAAGATCAACCAGTAACAATAACTAATCAAGTACCATAGCTGTACAAAGCAGCAATCCCCATGGCCTCCTCACTAAAAAACCCAGAATCCCCTGTATCATAAATTACCCAATCCCCCATACCATTAAACTTAAACACAATCTCCACCTCCTTATCCTTCAACACATAGTAAATTATAAAAAACTCCATCAACAAACCAGTAATAAACGTTCCTAAAACAACCTTATTAGAAACCCAAACCTCAGGATACTGCTCAGTAGCCATAGCTGTCGTATAACCAAAAACCACCATTATACCCCCTAAATAAACTAAAAAAACCATTAAACCTAAAAAAGAACCACCATAATTTAACACAATACCACACCCAACCCCACCACTCACAATCAATCCCAACCCCCCATAAATAGGCGAAGGTTTTGAAGAAAACCCTACAAAGCCCATCACAAAAATTACACTTAAAATAAATACAATGTACATAATCATTATTCCTGCATGGAATCTAACCATGACTAATGATATGAAAAACCATCGTTGTTATTCAACTACAAGAACACTAATGATCAACATCCGAAAAACTCACCCACTAATAAAAATCGTAAACAACGCACTCATTGACCTCCCAACTCCATCAAACATCTCATCATGATGAAACTTTGGATCCCTCCTAGGCACTTGCTTAGCTCTACAAATCTTAACAGGCCTATTCCTAGCAATACACTACACATCCGATACAACAATAGCATTCTCCTCTGTAACCCACATTTGTCGAGACGTAAACTATGGCTGAATCATCCGATATATGCACGCAAACGGAGCATCAATATTTTTTATCTGCCTATTTATGCATGTAGGACGAGGCCTATATTACGGATCATATACCTTCTTAGAAACATGAAACATCGGAGTAATTCTCCTATTTACAACAATAGCCACAGCATTCATAGGCTATGTCCTACCATGAGGACAGATATCATTCTGAGGAGCAACAGTCATTACCAACCTCCTCTCGGCAATCCCATACATTGGCACCAACCTAGTTGAATGAATCTGAGGGGGATTTTCAGTAGACAAAGCCACCCTCACCCGATTCTTCGCTTTCCACTTCATCCTCCCATTTATCATTGTAGCTCTCACCATAATCCACTTAATTTTCCTCCACGAAACAGGATCCAACAACCCCACAGGAATTCCATCAGACACAGACAAAATTCCATTTCACCCTTATTACACCATCAAGGACATCCTAGGCATCATACTATTAATCCTCATCCTCATATCACTAGTACTATTCACTCCCGACCTACTCGGAGACCCGGATAATTATACTCCAGCAAACCCACTCAGTACACCCTCCCACATTAAGCCAGAATGGTATTTCCTATTTGCATACGCAATCCTACGATCAATCCCCAATAAACTGGGAGGAGTCCTAGCCTTAGTCCTTTCCATCTTGATCTTAACACTCGTACCCTTCCTCCACACATCCAAACAACGAAGCATAATGTTCCGACCAATCAGCCAATGCATATTCTGACTTTTAATAGCAGACCTATTAACACTTACATGAATCGGAGGACAACCGGTTGAACACCCCTACATCACCATCGGACAATTAGCATCCATCATATATTTCCTCATCATCCTGGCAATAATACCACTAGCCAGCACCATCGAAAACAATCTCCTGAAATGAAGACAAGTCTTTGTAGTAAAATTAATACGCTGGTCTTGTAAACCAGAAAAGGAGAACAATTAACCTCCCTAAGACTCAAGGAAGAAGCGATAGCCTCACCATCAACACCCAAAGCTGAAGTTCTACTTAAACTATTCCCTGAACCACTATTAATTGCGTCTATTGATATACCCCCAAAAACACTAAGAACCTCCCCAGTATTAAATCCGCTAAAATTTTTAAACATACGACACAAATCTCCCACTCTATAAGCTTGCACGTGTAACAACATGCTTAATAACTCACCTCAATAGACACATGTACGAGTACTACACACAGACACACCATGTCATTTGCCCAAACATACCCACTAACACTCATACAATGTAAACATGATATGCGTCTAGCACACCACATGATCCATCCTATATGTATGAATATATACACTGAAGTAATATAATAAAAACATACATAAATGCAGTATACTACATGACCTACTTTGTGTGCAGTATGTACATTATAATTAATGTAATAAAGACATACTATGTAATATTACATTACATGATCTACCCCATGCATATAAGCATGTACATCATAATTAATGTAATAAAGATATAATATGTATATAGTACATTAAATGATTTTCCCCTTGCATATAAGCAAGTACAATAAAAATTATCTATAGTACATAGGACATTTCCTGCTTAGATCGTACATAGCGCATAAAGTCAAATCTATCCTCGTCACCATGCGTATCCCGTCCACTAGATCACGAGCTTACCGACCATGCCGCGTGAAACCAGCAACCCGCTTGGCAGGGATTTCTCTTCTCGCTCCGGGCCCATTAATCGTGGGGGTAGCTATTTAATGAACTTTATCAGACATCTGGTTCTTTCTTCAGGGCCATCTCATCTAAAACCGCCCATTCTTTCCTCTTAAATAAGACATCTCGATGGACTAATTACTAATCAGCCCATGCTCACACATAACTGTGCTGTCATACATTTGGTATTTTTTAATTTTCGGGGATGCTTGGACTCAGCTATGGCCGTCAAAGGCCCCGACCCGGAGCATAAATTGTAGCTGGACTTAACTGCATCTTGAGCATCCCCATAATGGTAGGCATGGGCATTTCAGTCAATGGTTACAGGACATACCTATTATATTTCCCCCCCCCCCCTCTTAAATATTAACCACCATTTTTAACATACTTCCCCCTAAGTATCAATATAAATTTATCTCACCCCCAATACTCAAATTCACACTCCAAACAAGATAGACATATAGGTGCCTGGGTCTGCTTACATACTACATGGTTAATGTAGCTTAAATTTAAAGCAAGGCACTGAAAATGCCTAGATGAGTATACCAACTCCATAAACACATAGGTTTGGTCCTGGCCTTCCTGTTAACTTTCAATAGACTTACACATGCAAGCATCCGCACCCCGGTGAGTAGCGCCCTCCGAATCAGCAGGACTAAGAGGAGCAGGTATCAAGCACACACCCTGTAGCTCATAACGCCTTGCTTAACCACACCCCCACGGGAAACAGCAGTGACAAAATTTAAGCCATGAACGAAAGTTCGACTAAGCCATATTAACTAGGGTTGGTAAATCTCGTGCCAGCCACCGCGGTCATACGACTAACCCAAGCTAACAGGAACACGGCGTAAAACGTGTTAAAGTACTACACCAAATAGAGTTAAATCCTAATTAAGCTGTAAAAAGCCATAATTATAACAAAAATAAGTGACGAAAGTAACTCTACGACAACTGACACACTATAGCTAAGACCCAAACTGGGATTAGATACCCCACTATGCTTAGCCCTAAACATAAATAATTGCAAAAACAAGATTATTCGCCAGAGTACTACCGGCAACGGCCCAAAACTCAAAGGACTTGGCGGTGCTTTACACCCTTCTAGAGGAGCCTGTTCTATAATCGATAAACCCCGATAAACCTCACCAATCCTTGCTAATACAGTCTGTATACCGCCATCTTCAGCAAACCCTGAAAAGGAACAAAAGTAAGCTCAATCATAACACATAAAAACGTTAGGTCAAGGTGTAACCTATGGAATGGGAAGAAATGGGCTACATTTTCTATCCAAGAAAACTTAATACGAAAGCCATTATGAAACTAACAGCCAAAGGAGGATTTAGTAGTAAACTAAGAATAGAGTGCTTAGTTGAACCAGGCCATGAAGCACGCACACACCGCCCGTCACCCTCCTCAAGTAAATATATGCACCCAAACCTATTTACATGCACCAATTACACGAGAGGAGGTAAGTCGTAACAAGGTAAGCATACTGGAAAGTGTGCTTGGACAAACCAAGACATAGCTTAATTAAAGCATCTAGTTTACACCTAGAAGATTTCGTGTACTGTGAATGTTTTGAACTATGCCTAGCCCAAACCCCCACTCTTCAATCCAATAACCAAAACATACTAAAACAAAACATTTACCCCTATTAAAGTATAGGAGATAGAAATTCTAAACATGGCGCTATAGAGAAAGTACCGTAAGGGAACGATGAAAGAAAATAATCAAAGTACAAAAAAGCAAAGATTAACCCTTGTACCTTTTGCATAATGAATTAACGAGCAAAAAACTTAACAAAACGAATTTCAGCTAAGTAACCCGAAACCAGACGAGCTACCTATAGACAGTTTATTAGAACCAACTCATCTATGTGGCAAAATAGTGAGAAGATCTATAAGTAGAGGTGACATGCCTAACGAGCCTGGTGATAGCTGGTTGTCCAGAAAATGAATCTTAGTTCAGCTTTAAAGATACCAAAAAATATAAACAAATCTCACTGTATCTTTAAAAGTTAGTCTAAAAAGGTACAGCCTTTTAGAAATGGGTACAACCTTCACTAGAGAGTAAGATCTTACAACACCATAGTAGGCCTAAAAGCAGCCATCTATTAAGAAAGCGTTAAAGCTCAACAATAAAAACAATACTAATCCCAACAACAATATAACCAACTCCTAGACCTAGTACTGGACTATTCTATTACTAAATAGAAGCAATAATGTTAATATGAGTAACAAGAAATATTTTCTCCTTGCACAAGTTTAAGTCAGTATCTGATAATACTCTGACTGTTAACAGTAAATAAAAATAACCCAACAATAAATAATTTATTAATTATACTGTTAATCCAACACAGGAGTGCACCCAGGAAAGATTAAAAGAAGTAAAAGGAACTCGGCAAACACAAATCCCGCCTGTTTACCAAAAACATCACCTCCAGCATCCCCAGTATTGGAGGCACTGCCTGCCCAGTGACTAGACGTTAAACGGCCGCGGTATCCTGACCGTGCAAAGGTAGCATAATCATTTGTTCTCTAAATAAGGACTTGTATGAACGGCCACACGAGGGTTTTACTGTCTCTTACTTCCAATCAGTGAAATTGACCTTCCCGTGAAGAGGCGGGAATAAACCAACAAGACGAGAAGACCCTATGGAGCTTTAACTAACTAGTCCAAAGAAAATAAACTTAACCATTAAGGGATAACAACACTCTTTATGGACTAGCAGTTTTGGTTGGGGTGACCTCGGAGAACAAAAAATCCTCCGAACGATTTTAAAGACTAGACCCACAAGTCAAATCAAACTATCGTTTATTGATCCAAAGACTTGATCAACGGAACAAGTTACCCTAGGGATAACAGCGCAATCCTATTCAAGAGTCCATATCGACAATAGGGTTTACGACCTCGATGTTGGATCAGGACACCCCGATGGTGCAACCGCTATCAAAGGTTCGTTTGTTCAACGATTAAAGTCCTACGTGATCTGAGTTCAGACCGGAGTAATCCAGGTCGGTTTCTATCTGTTATGTATTTCTCCCAGTACGAAAGGACAAGAGAAATAAGGCCAACTTCAACAAAGCGCCTTAAATCAATCAATGACTTTATCTCAATTGACCTCACAAACAATACCTGCCCTAGAAAAGGGCCCAGTTAAGGTGGCAGAGCCCGGTAATTGCGTAAAACTTAAACCTTTATACTCAGAGATTCAAATCCTCTCCTTAACAAAATGTTTATACTCAACATCTTAACACTTATTATCCCCATTCTTCTAGCCGTAGCTTTTCTTACACTAGTTGAACGAAAAATCCTAGGCTACATACAACTCCGAAAAGGCCCAAATATTGTAGGACCATATGGCTTACTCCAACCCATCGCCGATGCAATCAAACTTTTCATTAAAGAACCCCTACGACCTGCCACATCCTCAATCTCAATATTTATTCTAGCCCCCATCCTAGCCCTAACCCTAGCCTTAACTATATGAATCCCCCTACCCATACCCTATCCCCTCATCAATATAAACTTAGGAATCCTTTTCATATTAGCTATATCAAGCTTAGCCGTATACTCGATCCTCTGATCAGGCTGAGCCTCCAACTCAAAATACGCTCTTATTGGAGCCCTACGAGCAGTAGCACAAACAATTTCATATGAAGTTACACTAGCAATTATCTTACTATCAATCTTACTAATAAATGGATCCTTCACTCTCTCTACATTAATCATTACACAAGAACAAGTATGACTAATCTTCCCAGCATGACCCTTAGCAATAATATGATTCATTTCAACACTAGCAGAAACAAACCGAGCACCATTTGATCTTACTGAAGGAGAATCTGAACTAGTATCGGGCTTTAATGTAGAATACGCCGCAGGACCATTCGCCCTATTCTTTATAGCAGAATATGCAAACATTATTATAATAAATATCTTCACAACAACCCTCTTCCTAGGAGCATCCCATAACCCATACATACCAGAACTCTACGCAATTAACTTTATCATCAAATCACTACTACTCACAATGACCTTCCTATGAATCCGAGCATCCTACCCCCGATTCCGCTATGATCAACTGATGCACTTATTATGAAAAAATTTTCTACCCCTAACGCTAGCCCTATGCATATGACATGTATCTCTACCTATTCTCCTATCAAGTATCCCCCCACAAACATAAGAAATATGTCTGACAAAAGAGTTACTTTGATAGAGTAAATTATAGAGGTTTAAATCCTCTTATTTCTAGAACTATAGGAATTGAACCTACTCCTAAGAACTCAAAACTCTTCGTGCTCCCAATTACACCAAATTCTAATAGTAAGGTCAGCTAATTAAGCTATCGGGCCCATACCCCGAAAATGTTGGTTTGTATCCTTCCCGTACTAATAAACCCAATCACTCTCATTTTATCTTAATAACTATAATACTTGGAACCATTATCGTTATAATTAGCTCCCACTGACTACTCATCTGAATCGGATTTGAAATAAATATACTCGCCATCATTCCTATTATAATAAAAAAACACAACCCACGAGCCACAGAAGCATCAACTAAATATTTCCTAACTCAATCAACAGCCTCAATACTACTAATAATAGCCATTATCATCAACTTAATATTCTCAGGCCAATGAACCGTAATAAAACTATTTAACCCAACAGCCTCCATACTCATAACAATAGCCCTCGCCATAAAACTAGGAATAGCCCCATTCCACTTCTGAGTCCCAGAAGTAACACAAGGCATCCCTCTATCTTCAGGCCTAATCTTACTTACATGACAAAAACTAGCACCCATATCGGTACTTTACCAAGTATCCCAATCCATCAACCTAAATATAATCTTAACCCTATCAATTCTATCCATTATAATCGGAGGCTGAGGAGGATTAAACCAAACCCAACTACGAAAAATTATAGCTTACTCATCAATTGCCCACATAGGCTGAATAACAGCAATTTTACCATACAATCCCACCATAACATTACTAAACCTAATCATTTACATCATCATAACTTCCACCATATTTACACTATTTATAGCCAACTCAACCACAACCACTCTATCACTATCACACACATGAAACAAAACACCCATCATAACTATTCTAATTCTCATTACCCTCCTATCAATAGGAGGACTCCCCCCACTATCAGGATTTATGCCAAAATGAATAATTATTCAAGAAATGACAAAAAACAATAGCATTATCCTACCTACCTTCATAGCAATTACAGCACTACTAAACCTATATTTCTACATACGACTGGCATATTCCACCACACTTACTATGTTCCCTTCCACAAACAACATAAAAATAAAATGACAATTCTCAACCATAAAACGAATAACCCTCCTACCAACAATAACCGTATTGTCCACTATACTACTACCACTTACACCAATTCTCTCAATCCTAGAATAGGAATTTAGGTTAAATAGACCAAGAGCCTTCAAAGCCCTAAGCAAGTATAATTTACTTAATTCCTGATAAGGACTGCAAGATCATATCTTACATCAATTGAATGCAAATCAACTACTTTAATTAAGCTAAATCCTCACTAGATTGGTGGGTCCCACCCCCACGAAACTTTAGTTAACAGCTAAATACCCTAAATAACTGGCTTCAATCTACTTCTCCCGCCGCAAGAAAAAAAAGGCGGGAGAAGCCCCGGCAGAGTTTGAAGCTGCTCCTTTGAATTTGCAATTCAATATGTTAATTCACTACAGGACCTGGTAAAAAGAGGAATCAAACCTCTATTCTTAGATTTACAGTCTATTGCTTTACTCAGCCATTTTACCCATGTTCATAAACCGCTGATTATTTTCAACTAATCATAAAGATATCGGTACCCTTTATCTTCTATTTGGTGCCTGAGCCGGCATAGTAGGAACCGCTCTGAGCTTACTAATTCGTGCTGAGTTAGGCCAACCCGGAACTCTACTTGGAGATGACCAAATCTACAACGTAATTGTAACTGCACACGCATTCGTAATAATCTTCTTTATAGTAATGCCTATTATAATTGGAGGGTTTGGCAACTGGCTAGTTCCTCTAATGATTGGAGCCCCTGATATAGCATTCCCTCGGATAAATAATATAAGTTTTTGGCTCCTCCCCCCTTCTTTCCTATTACTCCTAGCATCCTCTATAGTCGAAGCCGGAGCAGGGACGGGTTGAACCGTATATCCCCCTCTAGCAGGTAATCTAGCCCACGCAGGAGCCTCAGTAGACCTGACCATTTTCTCCCTACACCTAGCAGGTGTTTCCTCAATTTTAGGAGCCATTAATTTTATTACAACTATTATTAACATAAAACCTCCCGCAATATCACAATACCAGACCCCCCTGTTCGTGTGATCTGTACTGATCACTGCCGTACTACTCCTCCTCTCACTTCCTGTATTAGCAGCTGGCATCACAATATTACTAACAGACCGAAACCTGAATACAACTTTCTTTGACCCAGCAGGAGGAGGAGACCCTATCTTATATCAACACTTATTCTGATTTTTTGGACACCCCGAAGTATATATTCTAATTTTACCTGGCTTTGGAATAATCTCCCACATCGTAACCTACTATTCAGGAAAAAAAGAGCCATTTGGATATATAGGAATAGTATGAGCCATAATATCAATTGGATTTCTAGGATTTATTGTATGAGCCCATCATATATTCACAGTCGGAATAGACGTCGATACACGAGCTTACTTTACATCCGCTACTATAATTATTGCTATCCCAACCGGAGTAAAAGTCTTTAGTTGGCTAGCAACACTTCACGGAGGAAATATCAAATGATCCCCCGCTATAATATGAGCCCTAGGCTTCATTTTCCTTTTTACAGTTGGAGGACTAACTGGAATTGTTTTAGCCAACTCCTCCCTTGACATCGTTCTCCACGACACATACTATGTGGTAGCACATTTCCACTACGTACTATCAATAGGAGCTGTATTCGCTATCATAGGAGGATTTGTACATTGATTTCCCTTATTCTCAGGCTACACCCTTAATGACACATGAGCCAAAATCCATTTCGCAATTATATTTGTAGGTGTTAACATGACCTTCTTCCCACAACATTTCTTAGGGCTATCTGGTATACCACGACGATACTCCGATTACCCAGACGCATATACAATATGAAACACTATTTCATCTATAGGCTCATTCATCTCACTAACGGCAGTAATATTAATGACTTTTATCATCTGAGAAGCATTTGCATCCAAACGGGAAGTCTTAACCGTGGACCTAACCACAACAAATCTAGAATGACTAAACGGATGCCCTCCACCATATCACACATTTGAAGAACCTACATACATTAACCTAAAATAAGAGAGGAAGGAATTGAACCCCCTATTATCGGTTTCAAGCCAACACCATAACCACTATGTCTCTCTCAATAAACGAGATGTTAGTAAAACATTACATAACCTTGTCAAGATTAAATTACAGGTGAAAGTCCCGTACATCTCATATGGCATATCCCGTACAGCTAGGCTTTCAAGACGCAACATCACCCATCATAGAAGAACTGCTACACTTTCACGATCACACTCTGATAATTGTTTTCCTAATTAGCTCACTAGTACTCTATATTATCTTACTGATACTAACAACAAAACTAACCCATACCAGCACCATAGACGCACAAGAAGTAGAAACAATCTGAACCATTCTACCAGCCATTATTCTGATTATAATTGCTCTCCCATCCCTACGAATTCTATACATAATAGACGAAATCAACAACCCATCTCTCACAGTAAAGACCATAGGACATCAATGATACTGAAGTTATGAGTACACAGACTATGAAGACTTAAGCTTCGACTCCTATATAATTCCAACATCAGAATTGAAACCTGGAGAACTACGATTACTAGAAGTAGATAACCGAGCTGTATTACCTATAGAAATAACAATTCGAATACTAATCTCCTCCGAAGACGTTTTACACTCATGAGCAGTTCCCTCTCTAGGACTAAAAACAGACGCAATTCCAGGCCGTTTAAATCAAACAACCCTCATATCAACTCGTCCAGGCCTATTTTACGGCCAATGCTCAGAAATCTGCGGATCAAATCATAGTTTCATACCAATCGTTCTCGAACTAGTCCCATTAGAATATTTTGAAAAGTGATCTGCATCAATGTTATAAGTCATCAAGAAGCTATGCCAGCATTAACCTTTTAAGTTAAAGACCGAGAGCACAACACTCTCCTTGATGACATGCCACAACTAGACACATCAACGTGACTCACGACAATTCTATCAATATTTTTAGTCCTCTTTATTGTTCTCCAATTAAAAATCTCAAAACACGATTTCTACTATAACCCAAAATTAATAACAACAAAAACGCCAAAACAAGACGCCCCTTGAGAAACAAAATGAACGAAAATCTATTTACCTCTTTCATTACCCCTGTAATTCTAGGCCTCCCCCTTGTTACTCTCGTCATTATATTCCCTAGCTTACTATTTCCTACATCAAACCGACTAATTAATAACCGCCTTATCTCCCTCCAACAATGAGCACTTCAACTCATGTCAAAACAAATAATAAGCACTCACAACACCAAAGGACAAACATGAACATTGATATTAATGTCCCTAATTCTATTTATTGGGTCTACAAATTTATTAGGCTTATTACCCCATTCATTTACACCAACCACACAACTATCAATAAATTTAGGCATGGCTATTCCCCTATGAGCAGGGGCCGTAGTTACAGGCTTCCGCAACAAAACCAAAGCATCACTCGCCCACTTCCTACCACAAGGAACACCTACCCCACTAATCCCAATACTGGTAATTATCGAAACCATCAGCCTCTTCATCCAACCAGTAGCCCTTGCCGTACGATTAACAGCCAACATCACAGCAGGGCACTTATTAATTCACTTAATCGGAGGAGCTACCCTTGCATTATTAAATATCAATACCACAACAGCACTTATTACATTTACTATTTTAGCTCTACTAACAATCCTCGAATTCGCAGTAGCTATAGTTCAAGCCTACGTATTCACCCTCCTAGTTAGCTTATATCTGCACGACAATACATAATGACACACCAAACCCACGCCTATCACATAGTAAACCCAAGTCCCTGACCCCTCACAGGAGCACTATCTGCCCTCCTAATAACATCTGGCCTCATCATGTGATTTCACTTCAATTCAACAGCTCTACTGACCCTAGGCCTAACAACAAACATACTTACAATATACCAATGATGACGAGATGTAATCCGAGAAAGTACCTTTCAAGGCCACCATACTCCTGCTGTCCAAAAAAGCCTTCGCTACGGAATAATCCTCTTCATCGTCTCCGAAGTCCTATTCTTCACTGGCTTCTTCTGAGCCTTCTATCACTCAAGCCTTGCTCCTACACCCGAATTAGGCAGCTGCTGACCCCCAACAGGCATTCACCCACTTAACCCCTTAGAAGTCCCACTACTCAACACCTCTGTCCTTCTAGCCTCAGGAGTCTCCATTACCTGAGCCCACCACAGCCTCATAGAAGGGAACCGTAACCACATGCTACAAGCCTTATTCATCACCATTACGTTAGGCGTATACTTTACACTTCTACAAGCATCAGAATACTATGAAGCTCCCTTTACAATCTCAGACGGAGTTTACGGCTCAACTTTCTTCGTAGCTACAGGATTCCACGGCCTCCATGTCATTATTGATCTACTTCTTAATTGTCTGCTTCCTCCTCCGCCAACTAAAATTTCACTTTACCTCCAATCACCATTTCGGCTTCGAACGCTGCTGA
>NW_026292492.1:0-16574 GCF_023091745.1 Budorcas taxicolor
TAGTAGGATTGCTGCAAGAACTATGGAGCCTGCAATTGGGGCTTCTACGTGGGCTTTGGGTAGTCAGAGATGAAGTCCGTATAGTGGTATTTTTACTATAAAGGCTATTATGCATGCTAGTCACATGAAGGTGTTGGATCAGGAGCTGGGTATTGGTTGTACTCAGTATTGTAGAATTAGGAAGTTTAGGGATCCTATTGTGTTTTGAATATAGATTAGTGCAACTAGTAAGGGTAGGGATCCTGCTAGTGTATAAAACAAGAAGTAGAGACCGGCATTTAGGCGTTCTGTTTGGTTCCCTCATCGGGTAATAATAATGAGTGTGGGAACTAGTGTTGCTTCAAATATAATATAAAAGAGAATTAGTTCTGTAGCAGAGAATGTCATAATTAGAAATAGTTGTAATAGGATTAGTATTGAGATGAAGAATTTTTTTCGGGCTGGGTTTTCTTTTGATAGGTGATGCTGGCTAGCTATAAGTATTAAGGGGAGGAGTCATATGGTTAGAATAAGTAGTGGTGTAGATAAGGAGTCGGAGAAGAAAGTTAATGAGAAGTTGAGGCTGTTATCGCCAAATTGGTTTATAAGGAGTAGGCTTGTAAGGCTAATTAGTAAGCTGTGGAGTGTGGAGTTAATTCAGATTATGTTATTTTTTGATAGCCAGGTTAGGGGTATAAGTATTATTGTGGAAATAATGTATTTTAGCATTGTAGCAGATTAAGGTTTTGTACGTAGTCGGTGCCGTATGTGTTTGATACCATTACTAGCAAGGATAGGCCTAGTGCTGCTTCGCAGGCTGCGAAAACTAGTAGAATAATGGGTATTATACTGGCTAAAGTGAAGTGTGAGTTTAGGATTATTAGGGTAGCTATAACGAATAAGGACAATATTATTCCTTCCAGGCATAGGAGGGAGGATATTAGGTGAGATCGATACATTAGTAATCCCGTGAGAGATACTATGAATGCTATTATAATATTTATGTATACGAGGGACATTTGGTACTTATGAGTTTGATCATAATCTAATGAGTCGAAATCATTTATTTTGGTTTAAACTAAGTACCATATTCGGTCCATTCTAATCCTTTTTGGGTTCATTCATAGGCTAGGCTTGTGGCTAGTAGGAAAATTAGGAGAAGGGATATAGTAAGCATTGTGTTAAGGTTAGTTGTTTGTGAGGCCCATGGTAGTGGTAGAAGTAGTGCAATTTCTAGATCGAAGAGGAGGAATGTGATAGCTACTAGAAAGAATTTTATGGAGAAAGGAAGGCGAGCAGATCCTATGGGGTCGAATCCACATTCGTATGGGCTTGTTTTTTCTGAGTATACGTTTAGTTGGGGGAGTCAGAATGCGATGGTCACGAGCAATGTAGCTAGTGTAAAGTTAGTTAGGAGGGTAATTATAAGGTTTATTGTTCTTTTTCGGGTTAGGCCGAAGCTAACTGATTGGAAGTCAGTTGTACTAATTAATACTAAAAGAACATGAGCCTCATCAGTAGATGGAAACATAGAGGAAAAGTCATACTACGTCTACGAAGTGTCAATATCAGGCAGCGGCTTCGAAGCCGAAATGGTGATTGGAGGTAAAGTGAAATTTTAGTTGGCGGAGGAAGCAGACAATTAAGAAAGTAGATCCAATAATGACATGGAGGCCGTGGAATCCTGTAGCTACGAAGAAAGTTGAGCCGTAAACTCCGTCTGAGATTGTAAAGGGAGCTTCATAGTATTCTGATGCTTGTAGAAGTGTAAAGTATACGCCTAACGTAATGGTGATGAATAAGGCTTGTAGCATGTGGTTACGGTTCCCTTCTATGAGGCTGTGGTGGGCTCAGGTAATGGAGACTCCTGAGGCTAGAAGGACAGAGGTGTTGAGTAGTGGGACTTCTAAGGGGTTAAGTGGGTGAATGCCTGTTGGGGGTCAGCAGCTGCCTAATTCGGGTGTAGGAGCAAGGCTTGAGTGATAGAAGGCTCAGAAGAAGCCAGTGAAGAATAGGACTTCGGAGACGATGAAGAGGATTATTCCGTAGCGAAGGCTTTTTTGGACAGCAGGAGTATGGTGGCCTTGAAAGGTACTTTCTCGGATTACATCTCGTCATCATTGGTATATTGTAAGTATGTTTGTTGTTAGGCCTAGGGTCAGTAGAGCTGTTGAATTGAAGTGAAATCACATGATGAGGCCAGATGTTATTAGGAGGGCAGATAGTGCTCCTGTGAGGGGTCAGGGACTTGGGTTTACTATGTGATAGGCGTGGGTTTGGTGTGTCATTATGTATTGTCGTGCAGATATAAGCTAACTAGGAGGGTGAATACGTAGGCTTGAACTATAGCTACTGCGAATTCGAGGATTGTTAGTAGAGCTAAAATAGTAAATGTAATAAGTGCTGTTGTGGTATTGATATTTAATAATGCAAGGGTAGCTCCTCCGATTAAGTGAATTAATAAGTGCCCTGCTGTGATGTTGGCTGTTAATCGTACGGCAAGGGCTACTGGTTGGATGAAGAGGCTGATGGTTTCGATAATTACCAGTATTGGGATTAGTGGGGTAGGTGTTCCTTGTGGTAGGAAGTGGGCGAGTGATGCTTTGGTTTTGTTGCGGAAGCCTGTAACTACGGCCCCTGCTCATAGGGGAATAGCCATGCCTAAATTTATTGATAGTTGTGTGGTTGGTGTAAATGAATGGGGTAATAAGCCTAATAAATTTGTAGACCCAATAAATAGAATTAGGGACATTAATATCAATGTTCATGTTTGTCCTTTGGTGTTGTGAGTGCTTATTATTTGTTTTGACATGAGTTGAAGTGCTCATTGTTGGAGGGAGATAAGGCGGTTATTAATTAGTCGGTTTGATGTAGGAAATAGTAAGCTAGGGAATATAATGACGAGAGTAACAAGGGGGAGGCCTAGAATTACAGGGGTAATGAAAGAGGTAAATAGATTTTCGTTCATTTTGTTTCTCAAGGGGCGTCTTGTTTTGGCGTTTTTGTTGTTATTAATTTTGGGTTATAGTAGAAATCGTGTTTTGAGATTTTTAATTGGAGAACAATAAAGAGGACTAAAAATATTGATAGAATTGTCGTGAGTCACGTTGATGTGTCTAGTTGTGGCATGTCATCAAGGAGAGTGTTGTGCTCTCGGTCTTTAACTTAAAAGGTTAATGCTGGCATAGCTTCTTGATGACTTATAACATTGATGCAGATCACTTTTCAAAATATTCTAATGGGACTAGTTCGAGAACGATTGGTATGAAACTATGATTTGATCCGCAGATTTCTGAGCATTGGCCGTAAAATAGGCCTGGACGAGTTGATATGAGGGTTGTTTGATTTAAACGGCCTGGAATTGCGTCTGTTTTTAGTCCTAGGAGGGAACTGCTCATGAGTGTAAAACGTCTTCGGAGGAGATTAGTATTCGAATTGTTATTTCTATAGGTAATACAGCTCGGTTATCTACTTCTAGTAATCGTAGTTCTCCAGGTTTCAATTCTGATGTTGGAATTATATAGGAGTCGAAGCTTAAGTCTTCATAGTCTGTGTACTCATAACTTCAGTATCATTGATGTCCTATGGTCTTTACTGTGAGAGATGGGTTGTTGATTTCGTCTATTATGTATAGAATTCGTAGGGATGGGAGAGCAATTATAATCAGAATAATGGCTGGTAGAATGGTTCAGATTGTTTCTACTTCTTGTGCGTCTATGGTGCTGGTATGGGTTAGTTTTGTTGTTAGTATCAGTAAGATAATATAGAGTACTAGTGAGCTAATTAGGAAAACAATTATCAGAGTGTGATCGTGAAAGTGTAGCAGTTCTTCTATGATGGGTGATGTTGCGTCTTGAAAGCCTAGCTGTACGGGATATGCCATATGAGATGTACGGGACTTTCACCTGTAATTTAATCTTGACAAGGTTATGTAATGTTTTACTAACATCTCGTTTATTGAGAGAGACATAGTGGTTATGGTGTTGGCTTGAAACCGATAATAGGGGGTTCAATTCCTTCCTCTCTTATTTTAGGTTAATGTATGTAGGTTCTTCAAATGTGTGATATGGTGGAGGGCATCCGTTTAGTCATTCTAGATTTGTTGTGGTTAGGTCCACGGTTAAGACTTCCCGTTTGGATGCAAATGCTTCTCAGATGATAAAAGTCATTAATATTACTGCCGTTAGTGAGATGAATGAGCCTATAGATGAAATAGTGTTTCATATTGTATATGCGTCTGGGTAATCGGAGTATCGTCGTGGTATACCAGATAGCCCTAAGAAATGTTGTGGGAAGAAGGGTCATGTTAACACCTACAAATATAATTGCGAAATGGATTTGGCTCATGTGTCAATAAGGGTGTAGCCTGAGGAATAAGGAAATCAATGTACAAATCCTCCTATGATAGCGAATACAGCTCCTATTGATAGTACGTAGTGGAAATGTGCTACCACATAGTATGTGTCGTGGAGAACGATGTCAAGGGAGGAGTTGGCTAAAACAATTCCAGTTAGTCCTCCAACTGTAAAAAGGAAAATGAAGCCTAGGGCTCATATTATAGCGGGGGATCATTTGATATTTCCTCCGTGAAGTGTTGCTAGCCAACTAAAGACTTTTACTCCGGTTGGGATAGCAATAATTATAGTAGCGGATGTAAAGTAAGCTCGTGTATCGGTCTCTATTCCGACTGTGAATATATGATGGGCTCAACAATAAATCCTAGAAATCCAATTGATATTATGGCTCATACTATTCCTATATATCCAAATGGCTCTTTTTTTCCTGAATAGTAGGTTACGATGTGGGAGATTATTCCAAAGCCAGGTAAAATTAGAATATATACTTCGGGGGGTGTCCAAAAAATCAGAATAAGTGTTGATATAGATAGGGTCTCCTCCTCTGCTGGGTCAAAGAAAGTTGTATTCAGGTTTCGGTCTGTTAGTCATATTGTGATGCCAGCTGCTAATACAGGAAGTGAGAGGAGGAGTAGTACGGCAGTGATCAGTACAGATCACACGAACAGGGGGGGTCTGGTATTGTGATATTGCGGGAGGTTTTATGTTAATAATAGTTGTAATAAAATTAATGGCTCCTAAAATTGAGGAAACACCTGCTAGGTGTAGGGAGAAAAATGGTCAGGTCTACTGAGGCTCCTGCGTGGGCTAGATTACCTGCTAGAGGGGGATATACGGTTCAACCCGTCCCTGCTCCGGCTTCGACTATAGAGGATGCTAGGAGTAATAGGAAAGAAGGGGGGAGGAGCCAAAAACTTATATTATTTATCCGAGGGGAATGCTATATCAGGGGCTCCAATCATTAGAGGACACTAGCCAGTTGCCAAACCCTCCAATTATAATAGGCATTACTATAAAGAAAGATTATTACGAATGCGTGTGCAGTTACAATTACGTTGTAGATTTGGTCATCTCCAAGTAGAGTTCCGGTTGGCCTAACTCAGCACGAATTAGTAAGCTCAGAGCGGTTCCTACTATGCCGGCTCAGGCACCAAATAGAAGATAAAGGGTACCGATATCTTTATGATTAGTTGAAAATAATCAGCGGTTTATGAACATGGGTAAAATGGCTGAGTAAAGCAATAGACTGTAAATCTAAGAATAGAGGTTTGATTCCTCTTTTTACCAGGTCCTGTAGTGAATTAACATATTGAATTGCAAATTCAAAGGAGCAGCTTCAAACTCTGCGGGCTTCTCCCGCCTTTTTTTTCTTGCGGCGGGGAGAAGTAGATTGAAGCCAGTTATTTAGGGTATTTAGCTGTTAACTAAAGTTTCGTGGGGGTGGGACCCACCAATCTAGTGAGGATTTAGCTTAATTAAAGTAGTTGATTTGCATTCAATTGATGTAAGATATGATCTTGCAGTCCTTATCAGGAATTAAGTAAATTATACTTGCTTAGGGCTTTGAAGGCTCTTGGTCTATTTAACCTAAATTCCTATTCTAGGATTGAGAGAATTGGTGTAAGTGGTAGTAGTAAAGTGGACAATACGGTTATGTTGGTAGGAGGGTTATCGTTTTATGGTTGAGAATTGTCCTATTTATTTTTAGTTTGTTTGTGGAAGGGAACATAGTAAGTGTGGTGGAATATGCCAGTCGTATGTAGAAATATAGGTTTAGTATTGCTGTAATTGCATGAAGGTAGGTAGGATAATGCTATTGTTATTTGTCATTTCTTGAATAATTATCATTTTGGCATAAATCCTGATAGTGGGGGGAGTCCTCCTATGATAGGAGGGTAATGAGAATTAGAATAGTTATGATGGGTTGTTTTGTTTCATGTGTGTGATAGTGATAGAGTGGTTGTGGTTGAGTTGGCTATAAATAGTGTACAATATGGTGGAAGTTATGAGATGTAATGATAGGTTTAGTAATGTTATGGTGGGATTGTATGGTAAAATTGCTGTTATTCAGCCTATGTGGGCAATTGATGAGTAAGCTATAATTTTTCGTAGTTGGGTTTGGTTTAATCCTCCTCAGCCTCCGATTATAATGGATAGAATTGATAGGGTTAAGATTATATTTAGGTTGATGGATTGGGATACTTGGTAAAGTACCGATATGGGTGCTAGTTTTTGTCATGTAAGTAAGATTAGGCCTGAAGATAGAGGGATGCCTTGTGTTACTTCTGGGACTCAGAAGTGGAATGGGGCTATTCCTAGTTTTATGGCGAGGGCTATTGTTATGAGTATGGAGGCTGTTGGGTTAAATAGTTTTATTACGGTTCATTGGCCTGAGAATATTAAGTTGATGATAATGGCTATTATTAGTAGTATTGAGGCTGTTGATTGAGTTAGGAAATATTTAGTTGATGCTTCTGTGGCTCGTGGGTTGTGTTTTTTTATTATAATAGGAATGATGGCGAGTATATTTATTTCAAATCCGATTCAGATGAGTAGTCAGTGGGAGCTAATTATAACGATAATGGTTCCAAGTATTATAGTTATTAAGATAATAATGAGAGTGATTGGGTTTATTAGTACGGAAGGATACAAACCAACATTTTCGGGGTATGGGCCCGATAGCTTAATTAGCTGACCTTACTATTAGAATTTGGTGTAATTGGGAGCACGAAGAGTTTTGAGTTCTTAGGAGTAGGTTCAATTCCTATAGTTCTAGAAATAAGAGGATTTAAACCTCTATAATTTACTCTATCAAAGTAACTCTTTTGTCAGACATATTTCTTATGTTTGTGGGGGGATACTTGATAGGAGAATAGGTAGAGATACATGTCATATGCATAGGGCTAGCGTTAGGGGTAGAAAATTTTTTCATAATAAGTGCATCAGTTGATCATAGCGGAATCGGGGGTAGGATGCTCGGATTCATAGGAAGGTCATTGTGAGTAGTAGTGATTTGATGATAAAGTTAATTGCGTAGAGTTCTGGTATGTATGGGTTATGGGATGCTCCTAGGAAGAGGGTTGTTGTGAAGATATTTATTATAATAATGTTTGCATATTCTGCTATAAAGAATAGGGCGAATGGTCCTGCGGCGTATTCTACATTAAAGCCCGATACTAGTTCAGATTCTCCTTCAGTAAGATCAAATGGTGCTCGGTTTGTTTCTGCTAGTGTTGAAATGAATCATATTATTGCTAAGGGTCATGCTGGGAAGATTAGTCATACTTGTTCTTGTGTAATGATTAATGTAGAGAGAGTGAAGGATCCATTTATTAGTAAGATTGATAGTAAGATAATTGCTAGTGTAACTTCATATGAAATTGTTTGTGCTACTGCTCGTAGGGCTCCAATAAGAGCGTATTTTGAGTTGGAGGCTCAGCCTGATCAGAGGATCGAGTATACGGCTAAGCTTGATATAGCTAATATGAAAAGGATTCCTAAGTTTATATTGATGAGGGGATAGGGTATGGGTAGGGGGATTCATATAGTTAAGGCTAGGGTTAGGGCTAGGATGGGGGCTAGAATAAATATTGAGATTGAGGATGTGGCAGGTCGTAGGGGTTCTTTAATGAAAAGTTTGATTGCATCGGCGATGGGTTGGAGTAAGCCATATGGTCCTACAATATTTGGGCCTTTTCGGAGTTGTATGTAGCCTAGGATTTTTCGTTCAACTAGTGTAAGAAAAGCTACGGCTAGAAGAATGGGGATAATAAGTGTTAAGATGTTGAGTATAAACATTTTGTTAAGGAGAGGATTTGAATCTCTGAGTATAAAGGTTTAAGTTTTACGCAATTACCGGGCTCTGCCACCTTAACTGGGCCCTTTTCTAGGGCAGGTATTGTTTGTGAGGTCAATTGAGATAAAGTCATTGATTGATTTAAGGCGCTTTGTTGAAGTTGGCCTTATTTCTCTTGTCCTTTCGTACTGGGAGAAATACATAACAGATAGAAACCGACCTGGATTACTCCGGTCTGAACTCAGATCACGTAGGACTTTAATCGTTGAACAAACGAACCTTTGATAGCGGTTGCACCATCGGGGTGTCCTGATCCAACATCGAGGTCGTAAACCCTATTGTCGATATGGACTCTTGAATAGGATTGCGCTGTTATCCCTAGGGTAACTTGTTCCGTTGATCAAGTCTTTGGATCAATAAACGATAGTTTGATTTGACTTGTGGGTCTAGTCTTTAAAATCGTTCGGAGGATTTTTTGTTCTCCGAGGTCACCCCAACCAAAACTGCTAGTCCATAAAGAGTGTTGTTATCCCTTAATGGTTAAGTTTATTTTCTTTGGACTAGTTAGTTAAAGCTCCATAGGGTCTTCTCGTCTTGTTGGTTTATTCCCGCCTCTTCACGGGAAGGTCAATTTCACTGATTGGAAGTAAGAGACAGTAAAACCCTCGTGTGGCCGTTCATACAAGTCCTTATTTAGAGAACAAATGATTATGCTACCTTTGCACGGTCAGGATACCGCGGCCGTTTAACGTCTAGTCACTGGGCAGGCAGTGCCTCCAATACTGGGGATGCTGGAGGTGATGTTTTTGGTAAACAGGCGGGATTTGTGTTTGCCGAGTTCCTTTTACTTCTTTTAATCTTTCCTGGGTGCACTCCTGTGTTGGATTAACAGTATAATTAATAAATTATTTATTGTTGGGTTATTTTTATTTACTGTTAACAGTCAGAGTATTATCAGATACTGACTTAAACTTGTGCAAGGAGAAAATATTTCTTGTTACTCATATTAACATTATTGCTTCTATTTAGTAATAGAATAGTCCAGTACTAGGTCTAGGAGTTGGTTATATTGTTGTTGGGATTAGTATTGTTTTTATTGTTGAGCTTTAACGCTTTCTTAATAGATGGCTGCTTTTAGGCCTACTATGGTGTTGTAAGATCTTACTCTCTAGTGAAGGTTGTACCCATTTCTAAAAGGCTGTACCTTTTTAGACTAACTTTTAAAGATACAGTGAGATTTGTTTATATTTTTTGGTATCTTTAAAGCTGAACTAAGATTCATTTTCTGGACAACCAGCTATCACCAGGCTCGTTAGGCATGTCACCTCTACTTATAGATCTTCTCACTATTTTGCCACATAGATGAGTTGGTTCTAATAAACTGTCTATAGGTAGCTCGTCTGGTTTCGGGTTACTTAGCTGAAATTCGTTTTGTTAAGTTTTTTGCTCGTTAATTCATTATGCAAAAGGTACAAGGGTTAATCTTTGCTTTTTTGTACTTTGATTATTTTCTTTCATCGTTCCCTTACGGTACTTTCTCTATAGCGCCATGTTTAGAATTTCTATCTCCTATACTTTAATAGGGGTAAATGTTTTGTTTTAGTATGTTTTGGTTATTGGATTGAAGAGTGGGGGTTTGGGCTAGGCATAGTTCAAAACATTCACAGTACACGAAATCTTCTAGGTGTAAACTAGATGCTTTAATTAAGCTATGTCTTGGTTTGTCCAAGCACACTTTCCAGTATGCTTACCTTGTTACGACTTACCTCCTCTCGTGTAATTGGTGCATGTAAATAGGTTTGGGTGCATATATTTACTTGAGGAGGGTGACGGGCGGTGTGTGCGTGCTTCATGGCCTGGTTCAACTAAGCACTCTATTCTTAGTTTACTACTAAATCCTCCTTTGGCTGTTAGTTTCATAATGGCTTTCGTATTAAGTTTTCTTGGATAGAAAATGTAGCCCATTTCTTCCCATTCCATAGGTTACACCTTGACCTAACGTTTTTATGTGTTATGATTGAGCTTACTTTTGTTCCTTTTCAGGGTTTGCTGAAGATGGCGGTATACAGACTGTATTAGCAAGGATTGGTGAGGTTTATCGGGGTTTATCGATTATAGAACAGGCTCCTCTAGAAGGGTGTAAAGCACCGCCAAGTCCTTTGAGTTTTGGGCCGTTGCCGGTAGTACTCTGGCGAATAATCTTGTTTTTGCAATTATTTATGTTTAGGGCTAAGCATAGTGGGGTATCTAATCCCAGTTTGGGTCTTAGCTATAGTGTGTCAGTTGTCGTAGAGTTACTTTCGTCACTTATTTTTGTTATAATTATGGCTTTTTACAGCTTAATTAGGATTTAACTCTATTTGGTGTAGTACTTTAACACGTTTTACGCAGTGTTCCTGTTAGCTTGGGTTAGTCGTATGACCGCGGTGGCTGGCACGAGATTTACCAACCCTAGTTAATATGGCTTAGTCGAACTTTCGTTCATGGCTTAAATTTTGTCACTGCTGTTTCCCGTGGGGGTGTGGTTAAGCAAGGCGTTATGAGCTACAGGGTGTGTGCTTGATACCTGCTCCTCTTAGTCCTGCTGATTCGGAGGGCGCTACTCACCGGGGTGCGGATGCTTGCATGTGTAAGTCTATTGAAAGTTAACAGGAAGGCCAGGACCAAACCTATGTGTTTATGGAGTTGGTATACTCATCTAGGCATTTTCAGTGCCTTGCTTTAAATTTAAGCTACATTAACCATGTAGTATGTAAGCAGACCCAGGCACCTATATGTCTATCTTGTTTGGAGTGTGAATTTGAGTATTGGGGGTGAGATAAATTTATATTGATACTTAGGGGGAAGTATGTTAAAAATGGTGGTTAATATTTAAGAGGGGGGGGGGGGAAATATAATAGGTATGTCCTGTAACCATTGACTGAAATGCCCATGCCTACCATTATGGGGATGCTCAAGATGCAGTTAAGTCCAGCTACAATTTATGCTCCGGGTCGGGGCCTTTGACGGCCATAGCTGAGTCCAAGCATCCCCGAAAATTAAAAAATACCAAATGTATGACAGCACAGTTATGTGTGAGCATGGGCTGATTAGTAATTAGTCCATCGAGATGTCTTATTTAAGAGGAAAGAATGGGCGGTTTTAGATGAGATGGCCCTGAAGAAAGAACCAGATGTCTGATAAAGTTCATTAAATAGCTACCCCCACGATTAATGGGCCCGGAGCGAGAAGAGAAATCCCTGCCAAGCGGGTTGCTGGTTTCACGCGGCATGGTCGGTAAGCTCGTGATCTAGTGGACGGGATACGCATGGTGACGAGGATAGATTTGACTTTATGCGCTATGTACGATCTAAGCAGGAAATGTCCTATGTACTATAGATAATTTTTATTGTACTTGCTTATATGCAAGGGGAAAATCATTTAATGTACTATATACATATTATATCTTTATTACATTAATTATGATGTACATGCTTATATGCATGGGGTAGATCATGTAATGTAATATATACATAGTATGTCTTTATTACATTAATTATAATGTACATACTGCACACAAAGTAGGTCATGTAGTATACTGCATTTATGTATGTTTTTATTATATTACTTCAGTGTATAATTCATACATATAGGATGGATCATGTGGTGTGCTAGACGCATATCATGTTTACATTGTATGAGTGTTAGTGGGTATGTTTGGGCAAATGACATGGTGTGTCTGTGTGTAGTACTCGTACATGTGTCTATTGAGGTGAGTTATTAAGCATGTTGTTACACGTGCAAGCTTATAGAGTGGGAGATTTGTGTCGTATGTTTAAAAATTTTAGCGGATTTAATACTGGGGAGGTTCTTAGTGTTTTTGGGGGTATATCAATAGACGCAATTAATAGTGGTTCAGGGAATAGTTTAAGTAGAACTTCAGCTTTGGGTGTTGATGGTGAGGCTATCGCTTCTTCCTTGAGTCTTAGGGAGGTTAATTGTTCTCCTTTTCTGGTTTACAAGACCAGCGTATTAATTTTACTACAAAGACTTGTCTTCATTTCAGGAGATTGTTTTCGATGGTGCTGGCTAGTGGTATTATTGCCAGGATGATGAGGAAATATATGATGGATGCTAATTGTCCGATGGTGATGTAGGGGTGTTCAACCGGTTGTCCTCCGATTCATGTAAGTGTTAATAGGTCTGCTATTAAAAGTCAGAATATGCATTGGCTGATTGGTCGGAACATTATGCTTCGTTGTTTGGATGTGTGGAGGAAGGGTACGAGTGTTAAGATCAAGATGGAAAGGACTAAGGCTAGGACTCCTCCCAGTTTATTGGGGATTGATCGTAGGATTGCGTATGCAAATAGGAAATACCATTCTGGCTTAATGTGGGAGGGTGTACTGAGTGGGTTTGCTGGAGTATAATTATCCGGGTCTCCGAGTAGGTCGGGAGTGAATAGTACTAGTGATATGAGGATGAGGATTAATAGTATGATGCCTAGGATGTCCTTGATGGTGTAATAAGGGTGAAATGGAATTTTGTCTGTGTCTGATGGAATTCCTGTGGGGTTGTTGGATCCTGTTTCGTGGAGGAAAATTAAGTGGATTATGGTGAGAGCTACAATGATAAATGGGAGGATGAAGTGGAAAGCGAAGAATCGGGTGAGGGTGGCTTTGTCTACTGAAAATCCCCCTCAGATTCATTCAACTAGGTTGGTGCCAATGTATGGGATTGCCGAGAGGAGGTTGGTAATGACTGTTGCTCCTCAGAATGATATCTGTCCTCATGGTAGGACATAGCCTATGAATGCTGTGGCTATTGTTGTAAATAGGAGAATTACTCCGATGTTTCATGTTTCTAAGAAGGTATATGATCCGTAATATAGGCCTCGTCCTACATGCATAAATAGGCAGATAAAAAATATTGATGCTCCGTTTGCGTGCATATATCGGATGATTCAGCCATAGTTTACGTCTCGACAAATGTGGGTTACAGAGGAGAATGCTATTGTTGTATCGGATGTGTAGTGTATTGCTAGGAATAGGCCTGTTAAGATTTGTAGAGCTAAGCAAGTGCCTAGGAGGGATCCAAAGTTTCATCATGATGAGATGTTTGATGGAGTTGGGAGGTCAATGAGTGCGTTGTTTACGATTTTTATTAGTGGGTGAGTTTTTCGGATGTTGATCATTAGTGTTCTTGTAGTTGAATAACAACGATGGTTTTTCATATCATTAGTCATGGTTAGATTCCATGCAGGAATAATGATTATGTACATTGTATTTATTTTAAGTGTAATTTTTGTGATGGGCTTTGTAGGGTTTTCTTCAAAACCTTCGCCTATTTATGGGGGGTTGGGATTGATTGTGAGTGGTGGGGTTGGGTGTGGTATTGTGTTAAATTATGGTGGTTCTTTTTTAGGTTTAATGGTTTTTTTAGTTTATTTAGGGGGTATAATGGTGGTTTTTGGTTATACGACAGCTATGGCTACTGAGCAGTATCCTGAGGTTTGGGTTTCTAATAAGGTTGTTTTAGGAACGTTTATTACTGGTTTGTTGATGGAGTTTTTTATAATTTACTATGTGTTGAAGGATAAGGAGGTGGAGATTGTGTTTAAGTTTAATGGTATGGGGGATTGGGTAATTTATGATACAGGGGATTCTGGGTTTTTTAGTGAGGAGGCCATGGGGATTGCTGCTTTGTACAGCTATGGTACTTGATTAGTTATTGTTACTGGTTGATCTTTATTAATTGGTGTAGTGGTGATTATAGAGATTACTCGTGGAAATTAAGTAGAATTGTGCTAGTGAAAATCGTAATTAGGAAGGAAAGGAAATATAATTTAATTAAGCCTTTTTGGTTTGTGATTATGATAGATGTTTTTATTTGGGTTAGTGAGATGGTTTTTGGTATAATGGTTTCTAGTCAGGTTAGGTCTAGAAGGGAGGATGCTGATTTTTGGCTTATTGTTAGATTTATATAGGGGGTTAAGCGGTGTATGACTGTGGGATAATATCCTAGTAGGTTAGAAAATTTGAATATGTTTGATGGGTAATTGAACTTTAAGTAGTGGGTTATGTTGTTAATTTCTAGTGCTAGAATAAAGCCTAGGATTGTAATTGTTAGGGCGGTGATTTTTAGGTAGTAGGGTATAGTTGTTTGGGGAATGGTTGTTGGGGGGATGTTGTTAGAAATGATGAATCCTGCGAAAAGACTTCCGATTAGTAAGCGTTTAATTGAGTTAATTAGGAATGGGTTGTTTTCATTAATAGAAATAAGGGTTGGGAATCGGGGTTGTCCTAGGAGTGTGAAGAAAATAATACGGGTACTGTAGATAGCTGTGAAGGAGATGGCGATTAGTGTTATTAAGAGGGCTCAGGCGTTGGTATATGACGTGTTGGCGGATTCAATAATTAGATCTTTGGAGTAGAATCCGGTGAGGAAAGGTATTCCTGTTAGTGCAAGGCTGCCAATAATAAGGGCTGTTGCGGTGAATGGTATGGCTTTAAATAGGCCTCCTATTTTTCGAATATCTTGTTCGTTATTTAGATTGTGGATGATGGAGCCGGAGCATAGAAATAATATGGCTTTGAAGAAAGCGTGGGTGCAGATGTGAAGAAGTGCTAGGTGAGGCTGGTTAATTCCAATTGTTACTATCATAAGGCCGAGTTGGCTGGATGTAGAGAAGGCGATGATTTTTTTAATGTCATTTTGGGTGAGGGCACATATTGCTGTAAATAGTGTGGTAATGGCTCCTAGGCATAGTATAGTAGATTGGATGAGTTTATTGTTTTCTGTTAATGGATAAAAGCGGATTAGTAAGAAAATACCTGCTACTACTATTGTACTTGAGTGGAGTAATGCTGAGACAGGTGTCGGACCCTCTATTGCGGAGGGTAATCATGGGTGCAGGCTAAATTGTGCGGATTTTCCGGTTGCGGCTAGAATTAGTCCTATTAGAGGTAGATTTGAGTTCTCTGGTTTTAGTAAGAAGATTTGTTGAAGGTCTCAAGTGTTGAGGTTAATTAGGAATCATGCTATTGCTAGGATAAATCCGATGTCGCCAATGCGGTTATATAGGATTGCTTGTAGAGCTGCTGTGTTTGCGTCTGCTCGTCCGTATCACCATCCAATTAGTAGAAATGATATAATTCCGACTCCTTCTCAGCCAATGAATAGTTGAAAGATGTTATTTGCAGTGACGAGGATGAGTATTGTGATAAGAAATAAGAGTAAGTACTTAAAAAATTGGTTGATGTTGGGGTCGGAATGTATGTATCATATTGAGAATTCTATGATGGATCATGTGACGAATAGTGATACTGGGATAAATATTGTCGAGAAGTAATCTATTTTGAAGCTGAGAGATAGTTTGAGGGTTTGGATGGTTAGTCAGTGTCAGTTTGAAATAATTATTTCTTGTCCTGTATGAATAAATATTATAGTGGGAATTATACTAGTGATAAAGGCGTATGAAATGGTTGTTTTTACGTAAAGTGGGTAATTGGTGAATTTGTGGGTGCTAAGACTAGTTGTCATGATGGGTACGGTTAGTAGGATTAGGGTAGTTAGTGTGAGGGATGGGAACAGGTTTATTACTTTTATTTGGAGTTGCACCAATTTTTTGGTTCCTAAGACCAATGGATAACTGCTATCCTTTAAAAGTTTGAAAAAGCCATGTTGTCAGGCATGGGAGCATAGAATTAGCAGTTCTTGCATACTTTTTCGGTAAATAAGAAGGTGATAGGCTTCTATTGTTAGATTCACAATCTAATGTTTTTTTAAACTATATTTACAGTATAGGGGTCCTAGGATAATTTTTGGGTTTAGGGATAGAAGCAGTAGTGGTAGTATGTGTAGTGATATGAGTGCATTTTCTCGTGTGAAGGAAGGTGAAATGTTATTGATATGATGAGTGTATTTGCCCCGTTGTGTTGTGATTAGTATATAGAGGGTGTAGAGAGTAGTGATTACTATGTTAAGTCCTATTAGAATAATTGTGATATTAGATCATGAAAAAGTCGATATTACTACAAATAGTTCTCCGATTAGGTTGATTGTTGGGGGTAGAGCCAGGTTGGTTAGACTTGCTAGGAGTCATCAGGTGGCTATTAGTGGAAGAAGTGTTTGTAGGCCGCGGGCTAAGATTATTGTACGGCTGTGAATTCGTTCGTAGTTAGAATTTGCTAGGCAGAAAAGTATAGAGGATGTAAGGCCGTGGGCAATTATCAGGGCGGTGGCTCCTATGTAGCTTCAGGGTGTTTGGATTAGGATTGCAACGATGACAAGTGCCATGTGGCTAATAGAGGAGTACGCGATGAGTGATTTCAGGTCCGTTTGACGAAGGCAAATTGAGCTGGTTATGATTATGCCTCATAGTGATAGCATGATGAATGGGTATGCTATAAAGTCGGTGATTGGATCTAGGAGAAGCGTAATTCGTAACATGCCGTATCCTCCTA
>NW_026292493.1:0-16572 GCF_023091745.1 Budorcas taxicolor
GAATAAGTAGTGGTGTAGATAAGGAGTCGGAGAAGAAAGTTAATGAGAAGTTGAGGCTGTTATCGCCAAATTGGTTTATAAGGAGTAGGCTTGTAAGGCTAATTAGTAAGCTGTGGAGTGTGGAGTTAATTCAGATTATGTTATTTTTTGATAGCCAGGTTAGGGGTATAAGTATTATTGTGGAAATAATGTATTTTAGCATTGTAGCAGATTAAGGTTTTGTACGTAGTCGGTGCCGTATGTGTTTGATACCATTACTAGCAAGGATAGGCCTAGTGCTGCTTCGCAGGCTGCGAAAACTAGTAGAATAATGGGTATTATACTGGCTAAAGTGAAGTGTGAGTTTAGGATTATTAGGGTAGCTATAACGAATAAGGACAATATTATTCCTTCCAGGCATAGGAGGGAGGATATTAGGTGAGATCGATACATTAGTAATCCCGTGAGAGATACTATGAATGCTATTATAATATTTATGTATACGAGGGACATTTGGTACTTATGAGTTTGATCATAATCTAATGAGTCGAAATCATTTATTTTGGTTTAAACTAAGTACCATATTCGGTCCATTCTAATCCTTTTTGGGTTCATTCATAGGCTAGGCTTGTGGCTAGTAGGAAAATTAGGAGAAGGGATATAGTAAGCATTGTGTTAAGGTTAGTTGTTTGTGAGGCCCATGGTAGTGGTAGAAGTAGTGCAATTTCTAGATCGAAGAGGAGGAATGTGATAGCTACTAGAAAGAATTTTATGGAGAAAGGAAGGCGAGCAGATCCTATGGGGTCGAATCCACATTCGTATGGGCTTGTTTTTTCTGAGTATACGTTTAGTTGGGGGAGTCAGAATGCGATGGTCACGAGCAATGTAGCTAGTGTAAAGTTAGTTAGGAGGGTAATTATAAGGTTTATTGTTCTTTTTCGGGTTAGGCCGAAGCTAACTGATTGGAAGTCAGTTGTACTAATTAATACTAAAAGAACATGAGCCTCATCAGTAGATGGAAACATAGAGGAAAAGTCATACTACGTCTACGAAGTGTCAATATCAGGCAGCGGCTTCGAAGCCGAAATGGTGATTGGAGGTAAAGTGAAATTTTAGTTGGCGGAGGAAGCAGACAATTAAGAAAGTAGATCCAATAATGACATGGAGGCCGTGGAATCCTGTAGCTACGAAGAAAGTTGAGCCGTAAACTCCGTCTGAGATTGTAAAGGGAGCTTCATAGTATTCTGATGCTTGTAGAAGTGTAAAGTATACGCCTAACGTAATGGTGATGAATAAGGCTTGTAGCATGTGGTTACGGTTCCCTTCTATGAGGCTGTGGTGGGCTCAGGTAATGGAGACTCCTGAGGCTAGAAGGACAGAGGTGTTGAGTAGTGGGACTTCTAAGGGGTTAAGTGGGTGAATGCCTGTTGGGGGTCAGCAGCTGCCTAATTCGGGTGTAGGAGCAAGGCTTGAGTGATAGAAGGCTCAGAAGAAGCCAGTGAAGAATAGGACTTCGGAGACGATGAAGAGGATTATTCCGTAGCGAAGGCTTTTTTGGACAGCAGGAGTATGGTGGCCTTGAAAGGTACTTTCTCGGATTACATCTCGTCATCATTGGTATATTGTAAGTATGTTTGTTGTTAGGCCTAGGGTCAGTAGAGCTGTTGAATTGAAGTGAAATCACATGATGAGGCCAGATGTTATTAGGAGGGCAGATAGTGCTCCTGTGAGGGGTCAGGGACTTGGGTTTACTATGTGATAGGCGTGGGTTTGGTGTGTCATTATGTATTGTCGTGCAGATATAAGCTAACTAGGAGGGTGAATACGTAGGCTTGAACTATAGCTACTGCGAATTCGAGGATTGTTAGTAGAGCTAAAATAGTAAATGTAATAAGTGCTGTTGTGGTATTGATATTTAATAATGCAAGGGTAGCTCCTCCGATTAAGTGAATTAATAAGTGCCCTGCTGTGATGTTGGCTGTTAATCGTACGGCAAGGGCTACTGGTTGGATGAAGAGGCTGATGGTTTCGATAATTACCAGTATTGGGATTAGTGGGGTAGGTGTTCCTTGTGGTAGGAAGTGGGCGAGTGATGCTTTGGTTTTGTTGCGGAAGCCTGTAACTACGGCCCCTGCTCATAGGGGAATAGCCATGCCTAAATTTATTGATAGTTGTGTGGTTGGTGTAAATGAATGGGGTAATAAGCCTAATAAATTTGTAGACCCAATAAATAGAATTAGGGACATTAATATCAATGTTCATGTTTGTCCTTTGGTGTTGTGAGTGCTTATTATTTGTTTTGACATGAGTTGAAGTGCTCATTGTTGGAGGGAGATAAGGCGGTTATTAATTAGTCGGTTTGATGTAGGAAATAGTAAGCTAGGGAATATAATGACGAGAGTAACAAGGGGGAGGCCTAGAATTACAGGGGTAATGAAAGAGGTAAATAGATTTTCGTTCATTTTGTTTCTCAAGGGGCGTCTTGTTTTGGCGTTTTTGTTGTTATTAATTTTGGGTTATAGTAGAAATCGTGTTTTGAGATTTTTAATTGGAGAACAATAAAGAGGACTAAAAATATTGATAGAATTGTCGTGAGTCACGTTGATGTGTCTAGTTGTGGCATGTCATCAAGGAGAGTGTTGTGCTCTCGGTCTTTAACTTAAAAGGTTAATGCTGGCATAGCTTCTTGATGACTTATAACATTGATGCAGATCACTTTTCAAAATATTCTAATGGGACTAGTTCGAGAACGATTGGTATGAAACTATGATTTGATCCGCAGATTTCTGAGCATTGGCCGTAAAATAGGCCTGGACGAGTTGATATGAGGGTTGTTTGATTTAAACGGCCTGGAATTGCGTCTGTTTTTAGTCCTAGAGAGGGAACTGCTCATGAGTGTAAAACGTCTTCGGAGGAGATTAGTATTCGAATTGTTATTTCTATAGGTAATACAGCTCGGTTATCTACTTCTAGTAATCGTAGTTCTCCAGGTTTCAATTCTGATGTTGGAATTATATAGGAGTCGAAGCTTAAGTCTTCATAGTCTGTGTACTCATAACTTCAGTATCATTGATGTCCTATGGTCTTTACTGTGAGAGATGGGTTGTTGATTTCGTCTATTATGTATAGAATTCGTAGGGATGGGAGAGCAATTATAATCAGAATAATGGCTGGTAGAATGGTTCAGATTGTTTCTACTTCTTGTGCGTCTATGGTGCTGGTATGGGTTAGTTTTGTTGTTAGTATCAGTAAGATAATATAGAGTACTAGTGAGCTAATTAGGAAAACAATTATCAGAGTGTGATCGTGAAAGTGTAGCAGTTCTTCTATGATGGGTGATGTTGCGTCTTGAAAGCCTAGCTGTACGGGATATGCCATATGAGATGTACGGGACTTTCACCTGTAATTTAATCTTGACAAGGTTATGTAATGTTTTACTAACATCTCGTTTATTGAGAGAGACATAGTGGTTATGGTGTTGGCTTGAAACCGATAATAGGGGGTTCAATTCCTTCCTCTCTTATTTTAGGTTAATGTATGTAGGTTCTTCAAATGTGTGATATGGTGGAGGGCATCCGTTTAGTCATTCTAGATTTGTTGTGGTTAGGTCCACGGTTAAGACTTCCCGTTTGGATGCAAATGCTTCTCAGATGATAAAAGTCATTAATATTACTGCCGTTAGTGAGATGAATGAGCCTATAGATGAAATAGTGTTTCATATTGTATATGCGTCTGGGTAATCGGAGTATCGTCGTGGTATACCAGATAGCCCTAAGAAATGTTGTGGGAAGAAGGTCATGTTAACACCTACAAATATAATTGCGAAATGGATTTTGGCTCATGTGTCATTAAGGGTGTAGCCTGAGAATAAGGGAAATCAATGTACAAATCCTCCTATGATAGCGAATACAGCTCCTATTGATAGTACGTAGTGGAAATGTGCTACCACATAGTATGTGTCGTGGAGAACGATGTCAAGGGAGGAGTTGGCTAAAACAATTCCAGTTAGTCCTCCAACTGTAAAAAGGAAAATGAAGCCTAGGGCTCATATTATAGCGGGGGATCATTTGATATTTCCTCCGTGAAGTGTTGCTAGCCAACTAAAGACTTTTACTCCGGTTGGGATAGCAATAATTATAGTAGCGGATGTAAAGTAAGCTCGTGTATCGACGTCTATTCCGACTGTGAATATATGATGGGCTCATACAATAAATCCTAGAAATCCAATTGATATTATGGCTCATACTATTCCTATATATCCAAATGGCTCTTTTTTTCCTGAATAGTAGGTTACGATGTGGGAGATTATTCCAAAGCCAGGTAAAATTAGAATATATACTTCGGGGTGTCCAAAAAATCAGAATAAGTGTTGATATAAGATAGGGTCTCCTCCTCCTGCTGGGTCAAAGAAAGTTGTATTCAGGTTTCGGTCTGTTAGTAATATTGTGATGCCAGCTGCTAATACAGGAAGTGAGAGGAGGAGTAGTACGGCAGTGATCAGTACAGATCACACGAACAGGGGGGTCTGGTATTGTGATATTGCGGGAGGTTTTATGTTAATAATAGTTGTAATAAAATTAATGGCTCCTAAAATTGAGGAAACACCTGCTAGGTGTAGGGAGAAAATGGTCAGGTCTACTGAGGCTCCTGCGTGGGCTAGATTACCTGCTAGAGGGGGATATACGGTTCAACCCGTCCCTGCTCCGGCTTCGACTATAGAGGATGCTAGGAGTAATAGGAAAGAAGGGGGGAGGAGCCAAAAACTTATATTATTTATCCGAGGGAATGCTATATCAGGGGCTCCAATCATTAGAGGAACTAGCCAGTTGCCAAACCCTCCAATTATAATAGGCATTACTATAAAGAAGATTATTACGAATGCGTGTGCAGTTACAATTACGTTGTAGATTTGGTCATCTCCAAGTAGAGTTCCGGGTTGGCCTAACTCAGCACGAATTAGTAAGCTCAGAGCGGTTCCTACTATGCCGGCTCAGGCACCAAATAGAAGATAAAGGGTACCGATATCTTTATGATTAGTTGAAAATAATCAGCGGTTTATGAACATGGGTAAAATGGCTGAGTAAAGCAATAGACTGTAAATCTAAGAATAGAGGTTTGATTCCTCTTTTTACCAGGTCCTGTAGTGAATTAACATATTGAATTGCAAATTCAAAGGAGCAGCTTCAAACTCTGCCGGGGCTTCTCCCGCCTTTTTTTTCTTGCGGCGGGAGAAGTAGATTGAAGCCAGTTATTTAGGGTATTTAGCTGTTAACTAAAGTTTCGTGGGGGTGGGACCCACCAATCTAGTGAGGATTTAGCTTAATTAAAGTAGTTGATTTGCATTCAATTGATGTAAGATATGATCTTGCAGTCCTTATCAGGAATTAAGTAAATTATACTTGCTTAGGGCTTTGAAGGCTCTTGGTCTATTTAACCTAAATTCCTATTCTAGGATTGAGAGAATTGGTGTAAGTGGTAGTAGTATAGTGGACAATACGGTTATTGTTGGTAGGAGGGTTATTCGTTTTATGGTTGAGAATTGTCATTTTATTTTTATGTTGTTTGTGGAAGGGAACATAGTAAGTGTGGTGGAATATGCCAGTCGTATGTAGAAATATAGGTTTAGTAGTGCTGTAATTGCTATGAAGGTAGGTAGGATAATGCTATTGTTTTTTGTCATTTCTTGAATAATTATTCATTTTGGCATAAATCCTGATAGTGGGGGGAGTCCTCCTATTGATAGGAGGGTAATGAGAATTAGAATAGTTATGATGGGTGTTTTGTTTCATGTGTGTGATAGTGATAGAGTGGTTGTGGTTGAGTTGGCTATAAATAGTGTAAATATGGTGGAAGTTATGATGATGTAAATGATTAGGTTTAGTAATGTTATGGTGGGATTGTATGGTAAAATTGCTGTTATTCAGCCTATGTGGGCAATTGATGAGTAAGCTATAATTTTTCGTAGTTGGGTTTGGTTTAATCCTCCTCAGCCTCCGATTATAATGGATAGAATTGATAGGGTTAAGATTATATTTAGGTTGATGGATTGGGATACTTGGTAAAGTACCGATATGGGTGCTAGTTTTTGTCATGTAAGTAAGATTAGGCCTGAAGATAGAGGGATGCCTTGTGTTACTTCTGGGACTCAGAAGTGGAATGGGGCTATTCCTAGTTTTATGGCGAGGGCTATTGTTATGAGTATGGAGGCTGTTGGGTTAAATAGTTTTATTACGGTTCATTGGCCTGAGAATATTAAGTTGATGATAATGGCTATTATTAGTAGTATTGAGGCTGTTGATTGAGTTAGGAAATATTTAGTTGATGCTTCTGTGGCTCGTGGGTTGTGTTTTTTTATTATAATAGGAATGATGGCGAGTATATTTATTTCAAATCCGATTCAGATGAGTAGTCAGTGGGAGCTAATTATAACGATAATGGTTCCAAGTATTATAGTTATTAAGATAATAATGAGAGTGATTGGGTTTATTAGTACGGGAAGGATACAAACCAACATTTTCGGGGTATGGGCCCGATAGCTTAATTAGCTGACCTTACTATTAGAATTTGGTGTAATTGGGAGCACGAAGAGTTTTGAGTTCTTAGGAGTAGGTTCAATTCCTATAGTTCTAGAAATAAGAGGATTTAAACCTCTATAATTTACTCTATCAAAGTAACTCTTTTGTCAGACATATTTCTTATGTTTGTGGGGGGATACTTGATAGGAGAATAGGTAGAGATACATGTCATATGCATAGGGCTAGCGTTAGGGGTAGAAAATTTTTTCATAATAAGTGCATCAGTTGATCATAGCGGAATCGGGGGTAGGATGCTCGGATTCATAGGAAGGTCATTGTGAGTAGTAGTGATTTGATGATAAAGTTAATTGCGTAGAGTTCTGGTATGTATGGGTTATGGGATGCTCCTAGGAAGAGGGTTGTTGTGAAGATATTTATTATAATAATGTTTGCATATTCTGCTATAAAGAATAGGGCGAATGGTCCTGCGGCGTATTCTACATTAAAGCCCGATACTAGTTCAGATTCTCCTTCAGTAAGATCAAATGGTGCTCGGTTTGTTTCTGCTAGTGTTGAAATGAATCATATTATTGCTAAGGGTCATGCTGGGAAGATTAGTCATACTTGTTCTTGTGTAATGATTAATGTAGAGAGAGTGAAGGATCCATTTATTAGTAAGATTGATAGTAAGATAATTGCTAGTGTAACTTCATATGAAATTGTTTGTGCTACTGCTCGTAGGGCTCCAATAAGAGCGTATTTTGAGTTGGAGGCTCAGCCTGATCAGAGGATCGAGTATACGGCTAAGCTTGATATAGCTAATATGAAAAGGATTCCTAAGTTTATATTGATGAGGGGATAGGGTATGGGTAGGGGGATTCATATAGTTAAGGCTAGGGTTAGGGCTAGGATGGGGGCTAGAATAAATATTGAGATTGAGGATGTGGCAGGTCGTAGGGGTTCTTTAATGAAAAGTTTGATTGCATCGGCGATGGGTTGGAGTAAGCCATATGGTCCTACAATATTTGGGCCTTTTCGGAGTTGTATGTAGCCTAGGATTTTTCGTTCAACTAGTGTAAGAAAAGCTACGGCTAGAAGAATGGGGATAATAAGTGTTAAGATGTTGAGTATAAACATTTTGTTAAGGAGAGGATTTGAATCTCTGAGTATAAAGGTTTAAGTTTTACGCAATTACCGGGCTCTGCCACCTTAACTGGGCCCTTTTCTAGGGCAGGTATTGTTTGTGAGGTCAATTGAGATAAAGTCATTGATTGATTTAAGGCGCTTTGTTGAAGTTGGCCTTATTTCTCTTGTCCTTTCGTACTGGGAGAAATACATAACAGATAGAAACCGACCTGGATTACTCCGGTCTGAACTCAGATCACGTAGGACTTTAATCGTTGAACAAACGAACCTTTGATAGCGGTTGCACCATCGGGGTGTCCTGATCCAACATCGAGGTCGTAAACCCTATTGTCGATATGGACTCTTGAATAGGATTGCGCTGTTATCCCTAGGGTAACTTGTTCCGTTGATCAAGTCTTTGGATCAATAAACGATAGTTTGATTTGACTTGTGGGTCTAGTCTTTAAAATCGTTCGGAGGATTTTTTGTTCTCCGAGGTCACCCCAACCAAAACTGCTAGTCCATAAAGAGTGTTGTTATCCCTTAATGGTTAAGTTTATTTTCTTTGGACTAGTTAGTTAAAGCTCCATAGGGTCTTCTCGTCTTGTTGGTTTATTCCCGCCTCTTCACGGGAAGGTCAATTTCACTGATTGGAAGTAAGAGACAGTAAAACCCTCGTGTGGCCGTTCATACAAGTCCTTATTTAGAGAACAAATGATTATGCTACCTTTGCACGGTCAGGATACCGCGGCCGTTTAACGTCTAGTCACTGGGCAGGCAGTGCCTCCAATACTGGGGATGCTGGAGGTGATGTTTTTGGTAAACAGGCGGGATTTGTGTTTGCCGAGTTCCTTTTACTTCTTTTAATCTTTCCTGGGTGCACTCCTGTGTTGGATTAACAGTATAATTAATAAATTATTTATTGTTGGGTTATTTTTATTTACTGTTAACAGTCAGAGTATTATCAGATACTGACTTAAACTTGTGCAAGGAGAAAATATTTCTTGTTACTCATATTAACATTATTGCTTCTATTTAGTAATAGAATAGTCCAGTACTAGGTCTAGGAGTTGGTTATATTGTTGTTGGGATTAGTATTGTTTTTATTGTTGAGCTTTAACGCTTTCTTAATAGATGGCTGCTTTTAGGCCTACTATGGTGTTGTAAGATCTTACTCTCTAGTGAAGGTTGTACCCATTTCTAAAAGGCTGTACCTTTTTAGACTAACTTTTAAAGATACAGTGAGATTTGTTTATATTTTTTGGTATCTTTAAAGCTGAACTAAGATTCATTTTCTGGACAACCAGCTATCACCAGGCTCGTTAGGCATGTCACCTCTACTTATAGATCTTCTCACTATTTTGCCACATAGATGAGTTGGTTCTAATAAACTGTCTATAGGTAGCTCGTCTGGTTTCGGGTTACTTAGCTGAAATTCGTTTTGTTAAGTTTTTTGCTCGTTAATTCATTATGCAAAAGGTACAAGGGTTAATCTTTGCTTTTTTGTACTTTGATTATTTTCTTTCATCGTTCCCTTACGGTACTTTCTCTATAGCGCCATGTTTAGAATTTCTATCTCCTATACTTTAATAGGGGTAAATGTTTTGTTTTAGTATGTTTTGGTTATTGGATTGAAGAGTGGGGGTTTGGGCTAGGCATAGTTCAAAACATTCACAGTACACGAAATCTTCTAGGTGTAAACTAGATGCTTTAATTAAGCTATGTCTTGGTTTGTCCAAGCACACTTTCCAGTATGCTTACCTTGTTACGACTTACCTCCTCTCGTGTAATTGGTGCATGTAAATAGGTTTGGGTGCATATATTTACTTGAGGAGGGTGACGGGCGGTGTGTGCGTGCTTCATGGCCTGGTTCAACTAAGCACTCTATTCTTAGTTTACTACTAAATCCTCCTTTGGCTGTTAGTTTCATAATGGCTTTCGTATTAAGTTTTCTTGGATAGAAAATGTAGCCCATTTCTTCCCATTCCATAGGTTACACCTTGACCTAACGTTTTTATGTGTTATGATTGAGCTTACTTTTGTTCCTTTTCAGGGTTTGCTGAAGATGGCGGTATACAGACTGTATTAGCAAGGATTGGTGAGGTTTATCGGGGTTTATCGATTATAGAACAGGCTCCTCTAGAAGGGTGTAAAGCACCGCCAAGTCCTTTGAGTTTTGGGCCGTTGCCGGTAGTACTCTGGCGAATAATCTTGTTTTTGCAATTATTTATGTTTAGGGCTAAGCATAGTGGGGTATCTAATCCCAGTTTGGGTCTTAGCTATAGTGTGTCAGTTGTCGTAGAGTTACTTTCGTCACTTATTTTTGTTATAATTATGGCTTTTTACAGCTTAATTAGGATTTAACTCTATTTGGTGTAGTACTTTAACACGTTTTACGCCGTGTTCCTGTTAGCTTGGGTTAGTCGTATGACCGCGGTGGCTGGCACGAGATTTACCAACCCTAGTTAATATGGCTTAGTCGAACTTTCGTTCATGGCTTAAATTTTGTCACTGCTGTTTCCCGTGGGGGTGTGGTTAAGCAAGGCGTTATGAGCTACAGGGTGTGTGCTTGATACCTGCTCCTCTTAGTCCTGCTGATTCGGAGGGCGCTACTCACCGGGGTGCGGATGCTTGCATGTGTAAGTCTATTGAAAGTTAACAGGAAGGCCAGGACCAAACCTATGTGTTTATGGAGGTTGGTATACTCATCTAGGCATTTTCAGTGCCTTGCTTTAAATTTAAGCTACATTAACCATGTAGTATGTAAGCAGACCCAGGCACCTATATGTCTATCTTGTTTGGAGTGTGAATTTGAGTATTGGGGTGAGATAAATTTATATTGATACTTAGGGGGAAGTATGTTAAAAATGGTGGTTAATATTTAAGAGGGGGGGGGGGGAAATATAATAGGTATGTCCTGTAACCATTGACTGAAATGCCCATGCCTACCATTATGGGGATGCTCAAGATGCAGTTAAGTCCAGCTACAATTTATGCTCCGGGTCGGGGCCTTTGACGGCCATAGCTGAGTCCAAGCATCCCCGAAAATTAAAAAATACCAAATGTATGACAGCACAGTTATGTGTGAGCATGGGCTGATTAGTAATTAGTCCATCGAGATGTCTTATTTAAGAGGAAAGAATGGGCGGATTTAGATGAGATGGCCCTGAAGAAAGAACCAGATGTCTGATAAAGTTCATTAAATAGCTACCCCCACGATTAATGGGCCCGGAGCGAGAAGAGAAATCCCTGCCAAGCGGGTTGCTGGTTTCACGCGGCATGGTCGGTAAGCTCGTGATCTAGTGGACGGGATACGCATGGTGACGAGGATAGATTTGACTTTATGCGCTATGTACGATCTAAGCAGGAAATGTCCTATGTACTATAGATAATTTTTATTGTACTTGCTTATATGCAAGGGGAAAATCATTTAATGTACTATATACATATTATATCTTTATTACATTAATTATGATGTACATGCTTATATGCATGGGGTAGATCATGTAATGTAATATATACATAGTATGTCTTTATTACATTAATTATAATGTACATACTGCACACAAAGTAGGTCATGTAGTATACTGCATTTATGTATGTTTTTATTATATTACTTCAGTGTATATTCATACATATAGGATGGATCATGTGGTGTGCTAGACGCATATCATGTTTACATTGTATGAGTGTTAGTGGGTATGTTTGGGCAAATGACATGGTGTTGTCTGTGTGTAGTACTCGTACATGTGTCTATTGAGGTGAGTTATTAAGCATGTTGTTACACGTGCAAGCTTATAGAGTGGGAGATTTGTGTCGTAAGTTTAAAAATTTTAGCGGATTTAATACTGGGGAGGTTCTTAGTGTTTTTGGGGGTATATCAATAGACGCAATTAATAGTGGTTCAGGAATAGTTTAAGTAGAACTTCAGCTTTGGTGTTGATGGTGAGGCTATCGCTTCTTCCTTGAGTCTTAGGGAGGTTAATTGTTCTCCTTTTCTGGTTTACAAGACCAGCGTATTAATTTTACTACAAAGACTTGTCTTCATTTCAGGAGATTGTTTTCGATGGTGCTGGCTAGTGGTATTATTGCCAGGATGATGAGGAAATATATGATGGATGCTAATTGTCCGATGGTGATGTAGGGTGTTCAACCGGTTGTTCCTCCGATTCATGTAAGTGTTAATAGGTCTGCTATTAAAAGTCAGAATATGCATTGGCTGATTGGTCGGAACATTATGCTTCGTTGTTTGGATGTGTGGAGGAAGGGTACGAGTGTTAAGATCAAGATGGAAAGGACTAAGGCTAGGACTCCTCCCAGTTTATTGGGGATTGATCGTAGGATTGCGTATGCAAATAGGAAATACCATTCTGGCTTAATGTGGGAGGGTGTACTGAGTGGGTTTGCTGGAGTATAATTATCCGGGTCTCCGAGTAGGTCGGGAGTGAATAGTACTAGTGATATGAGGATGAGGATTAATAGTATGATGCCTAGGATGTCCTTGATGGTGTAATAAGGGTGAAATGGAATTTTGTCTGTGTCTGATGGAATTCCTGTGGGGTTGTTGGATCCTGTTTCGTGGAGGAAAATTAAGTGGATTATGGTGAGAGCTACAATGAAAATGGGAGGATGAAGTGGAAAGCCGAAGAATCGGGTGTGGGTGGCTTTGTCTACTGAAAATCCCCCTCAGATTCATTCAACTAGGTTGGTGCCAATGTATGGGATTGCCGAGAGGAGGTTGGTAATGACTGTTGCTCCTCAGAATGATATCTGTCCTCATGGTAGGACATAGCCTATGAATGCTGTGGCTATTGTTGTAAATAGGAGAATTACTCCGATGTTTCATGTTTCTAAGAAGGTATATGATCCGTAATATAGGCCTCGTCCTACATGCATAAATAGGCAGATAAAAATATTGATGCTCCGTTTGCGTGCATATATCGGATGATTCAGCCATAGTTTACGTCTCGACAAATGTGGGTTACAGAGGAGAATGCTATTGTTGTATCGGATGTGTAGTGTATTGCTAGGAATAGGCCTGTTAAGATTTGTAGAGCTAAGCAAGTGCCTAGGAGGGATCCAAAGTTTCATCATGATGAGATGTTTGATGGAGTTGGGAGGTCAATGAGTGCGTTGTTTACGATTTTTATTAGTGGGTGAGTTTTTCGGATGTTGATCATTAGTGTTCTTGTAGTTGAATAACAACGATGGTTTTTCATATCATTAGTCCTGGTTAGATTCCATGCAGGAATAATGATTATGTACATTGTATTTATTTTAAGTGTAATTTTTGTGATGGGCTTTGTAGGGTTTTTCTTCAAAACCTTCGCCTATTTATGGGGGGTTGGGATTGATTGTGAGTGGTGGGGTTGGGTGTGGTATTGTGTTAAATTATGGTGGTTCTTTTTTAGGTTTAATGGTTTTTTTAGTTTATTTAGGGGGTATAATGGTGGTTTTTGGTTATACGACAGCTATGGCTACTGAGCAGTATCCTGAGGTTTGGGTTTCTAATAAGGTTGTTTTAGGAACGTTTATTACTGGTTTGTTGATGGAGTTTTTTATAATTTACTATGTGTTGAAGGATAAGGAGGTGGAGATTGTGTTTAAGTTTAATGGTATGGGGGATTGGGTAATTTATGATACAGGGGATTCTGGGTTTTTTAGTGAGGAGGCCATGGGGATTGCTGCTTTGTACAGCTATGGTACTTGATTAGTTATTGTTACTGGTTGATCTTTATTAATTGGTGTAGTGGTGATTATAGAGATTACTCGTGGAAATTAAGTAGAATTGTGCTAGTGAAAATCGTAATTAGGAAGGAAAGGAAATATAATTTAATTAAGCCTTTTTGGTTTGTGATTATGATAGATGTTTTTATTTGGGTTAGTGAGATGGTTTTTGGTATAATGGTTTCTAGTCAGGTTAGGTCTAGAAGGGAGGATGCTGATTTTTGGCTTATTGTTAGATTTATATAGGGGGTTAAGCGGTGTATGACTGTGGGATAATATCCTAGTAGGTTAGAAAATTTGAATATGTTTGATGGGTAATTGAACATTAAGTAGTGGGTTATGTTGTTAATTTCTAGTGCTAGAATAAAGCCTAGGATTGTAATTGTAGGGCGGTGATTTTTAGGTAGTAGGGTATAGTTGTTTGGGGAATGGTTGTTGGGGGGATGTTGTTAGAAAAGATGAATCCTGCGAAAAGACTTCCGATTAGTAAGCGTTTAATTGAGTTAATTAGGAATGGGTTGTTTTCATTAATAGATATAAGGGTTGGGTATCGGGGTTGTCCTAGGAGTGTGAAGAAAATAATACGGGTTACTGTAGATAGCTGTGAAGGAGATGGCGATTAGTGTTATTAAGAGGGCTCAGGCGTTGGTATATGACGTGTTGGCGGATTCAATAATTAGATCTTTGGAGTAGAATCCGGTGAGGAAAGGTATTCCTGTTAGTGCAAGGCTGCCAATATTCAGGGCTGTTGCGGTGAATGGTATGGCTTTAAATAGGCCCTCCTATTTTTCGAATATCTTGTTCGTTATTTAGATTGTGGATGATGGAGCCGGAGCATAGAAATAATATGGCTTTGAAGAAAGCGTGGGTGCAGATGTGAAGAAGTGCTAGGTGAGGCTGGTTAATTCCAATTGTTACTATCATAAGGCCGAGTTGGCTGGATGTAGAGAAGGCGATGATTTTTTTAATGTCATTTTGGGTGAGGGCACATATTGCTGTAAATAGTGTGGTAATGGCTCCTAGGCATAGTATAGTAGATTGGATGAGTTTATTGTTTTCTGTTAATGGATAAAAGCGGATTAGTAAGAAAATACCTGCTACTACTATTGTACTTGAGTGGAGTAATGCTGAGACAGGTGTCGGACCCTCTATTGCGGAGGGTAATCATGGGTGCAGGCTAAATTGTGCGGATTTTCCGGTTGCGGCTAGAATTAGTCCTATTAGAGGTAGATTTGAGTTCTCTGGTTTTAGTAAGAAGATTTGTTGAAGGTCTCAAGTGTTGAGGTTAATTAGGAATCATGCTATTGCTAGGATAAATCCGATGTCGCCAATGCGGTTATATAGGATTGCTTGTAGAGCTGCTGTGTTTGCGTCTGCTCGTCCGTATCACCATCCAATTAGTAGAAATGATATAATTCCGACTCCTTCTCAGCCAATGAATAGTTGAAAGATGTTATTTGCAGTGACGAGGATGAGTATTGTGATAAGAAATAAGAGTAAGTACTTAAAAAATTGGTTGATGTTGGGGTCGGAATGTATGTATCATATTGAGAATTCTATGATGGATCATGTGACGAATAGTGATACTGGGATAAATATTGTCGAGAAGTAATCTATTTTGAAGCTGAGAGATAGTTTGAGGGTTTGGATGGTTAGTCAGTGTCAGTTTGAAATAATTATTTCTTGTCCTGTATGAATAAATATTATAGTGGGAATTATACTAGTGATAAAGGCGTATGAAATGGTTGTTTTTACGTAAAGTGGGTAATTGGTGAATTTGTGGGTGCTAAGACTAGTTGTCATGATGGGTACGGTTAGTAGGATTAGGGTAGTTAGTGTGAGGGATGGGAACAGGTTTATTACTTTTATTTGGAGTTGCACCAATTTTTTGGTTCCTAAGACCAATGGATAACTGCTATCCTTTAAAAGTTTGAAAAAGCCATGTTGTCAGGCATGGGAGCATAGAATTAGCAGTTCTTGCATACTTTTTCGGTAAATAAGAAGGTGATAGGCTTCTATTGTTAGATTCACAATCTAATGTTTTTTTAAACTATATTTACAGTATAGGGGTCCTAGGATAATTTTTGGGTTTAGGGATAGAAGCAGTAGTGGTAGTATGTGTAGTGATATGAGTGCATTTTCTCGTGTGAAGGAAGGTGAAATGTTATTGATATGATGAGTGTATTTGCCCCGTTGTGTTGTGATTAGTATATAGAGGGTGTAGAGAGTAGTGATTACTATGTTAAGTCCTATTAGAATAATTGTGATATTAGATCATGAAAAAGTCGATATTACTACAAATAGTTCTCCGATTAGGTTGATTGTTGGGGGTAGAGCCAGGTTGGTTAGACATGCTAGGAGTCATCAGGTGGCTATTAGTGGAAGAAGTGATTGTAGGCCGCGGGCTAAGATTATTGTACGGCTGTGAATTCGTTCGTAGTTAGAATTTGCTAGGCAGAAAAGTATAGAGGATGTAAGGCCGTGGGCAATTATCAGGGCGGTGGCTCCTATGTAGCTTCAGGGTGTTTGGATTAGGATTGCAACGATGACAAGTGCCATGTGGCTAATAGAGGAGTACGCGATGAGTGATTTCAGGTCCGTTTGACGAAGGCAAATTGAGCTGGTTATGATTATGCCTCATAGTGATAGCATGATGAATGGGTATGCTATAAAGTCGGTGATTGGATCTAGGAGAAGCGTAATTCGTAACATGCCGTATCCTCCTAGTTTTAGTAGGATTGCTGCAAGAACTATGGAGCCTGCAATTGGGGCTTCTACGTGGGCTTTGGGTAGTCAGAGATGAAGTCCGTATAGTGGTATTTTTACTATAAAGGCTATTATGCATGCTAGTCACATGAAGGTGTTGGATCAGGAGCTGGGTATTGGTTGTACTCAGTATTGTAGAATTAGGAAGTTTAGGGATCCTATTGTGTTTTGAATATAGATTAGTGCAACTAGTAAGGGTAGGGATCCTGCTAGTGTATAAAACAAGAAGTAGAGACCGGCATTTAGGCGTTCTGTTTGGTTCCCTCATCGGGTAATAATAATGAGTGTGGGAACTAGTGTTGCTTCAAATATAATATAAAAGAGAATTAGTTCTGTAGCAGAGAATGTCATAATTAGAAATAGTTGTAATAGGATTAGTATTGAGATGAAGAATTTTTTTCGGGCTGGGTTTTCTTTTGATAGGTGATGCTGGCTAGCTATAAGTATTAAGGGGAGGAGT
>NW_026292494.1:5000-16572 GCF_023091745.1 Budorcas taxicolor
CCAGACACACACACACCCAGCCGGTTCGCAACACACACCACACACCACACACCACACACTGCCCCCCCCCCCCACCCCACCGCGCTCTCCCATACACACACATACACACACACTGCATTGTCCTTGGCCTGGCTGTGGCTGTCTCCCCCTCCTCTGGCTCTGCGCACACACCACATGCGTAGCCGCACACACCACCCCCCCCCCCCCGCCCATAAACCTCCCCACCCCCGCACACACCACGCCCCCACACAACCCCGCCTCCCCCACCTATCCCGCACCCCCGCCCCACCCCCCCCACACACACTGCCTTGTCCTTTGCCTAGCTGTGTCTCTGGGGAGAAATAAGTATGAACCTTTCAGATGAATCGTGGGAACCTTGAGTGACATCAATGCCTTTCTTGATTGGAACTCACGACACCCCCACCCTACGGGAATGCAACTTTATCCGGAGGGTGGTGCCTGGTTTAAGAAAAAACACCCCTGGAAAACATGAGTGGTTTGGGGATCAGAAGAGAGCATCCTCACATGGCAGCAGGCCTCGTGGCCAGAAGATGAAGGAAAACCCCTAAGACCTTCCTTGGATGGAAAGCACCTGATTTTGAGCAAGGTCAGGATTGCTGACCCCCGCGTGACTCTGGATTCATCCCTATGTGTAACCAAAGGTTAGAAGCAAGCCTAAAAAACAAAGAAATGGGATCCGTTTCTGGAAAGACGGATTCCCCTGGGTCGTTTCTCTCTTGCTCCCCGTTTTTCTGGCTGAATTCCCATCTGCAGCATGGATGTGATGCCACGTAAACCAAGGGGTTCAGCCTCTTTCTCGCCACTGATATTTCCTACGACGCTATCCGTTTCTAATCTCTCTGTATATCTTATCATGAATTAAGTTTTTTCCTAGGACGCCGACTCCATCCCCACCCTCGAATCACCCTGGATCCACCAGGGCTGGACCCCGGCGTCGGTCGGTCGGTCGGTGCGTGCGTGCGTCCGTGCGTGCGTGCGTCCGTGCGTGCGTGCGTGCGTGCGTCCGTGCGTGCGTGCGTGCGTGCGTGCGTCGGTGGGTGCGGGCGTGCGGTCAAGAATGCTCCCCCTCCCCCACCCCCGTCCGTCTGTCCGTCCGTGCGTCCGTCGTACCTCGCCCAGAGACGTTCCCGGGAAGTGTTGGCGTGTCCCGCTTTCCTGTCCACGTCGGTGACGGAGCGGAGAAACTGCGCCCTAGGATGGGCCCCCCCCCCGTCTGGCAGCGAGTCCCTGCTGGTCTCCCTCGGAGCTTCTATGCTGCGGCCGGCTCTCTGGACAGTGGGTTGGCTGTCGGGCGCCACCTGCCTGTCGGTCGCTTTTTGAGATGGCCCTGCGGGGGGACCACGGGTGGAGCGGGCCGGGCCGGGCCGGCGAACTCTTGAATGCCCTGGGGCTGTGGAAGGAGGCTGTGTGGGAGCGGCACCTTGGGCCAGAGGTCCATGGGGAGCCATTTGGGCTTTGTTGCTTGGGATGGGATATCTCCTTTGGGGAAACTGGATGGATTTGGAGAACAGCTACGGGAACCCCAGGGAGGTGACTTTTGGGGGGCTTGTCTCCCCTGGCATGGGGGGAGATCTTCCTTCTCCCGCCAAGGATTTCAAACAGAGCCACGACAGATCACGCGGATCCACTTGCTCCAGTCAGGTTCAGGGGCAGAACGCGAGGACCCAGGCTGGCCTGGGGACAGCGAGTCGCGAACCCCGCCCCCCCGCCCCCCCCCCGAAACTCGGAACACTCCCCTGTCTGCCTGGCCGAAGACAAGTGCTGGCTGGTGGGGGCACACTCACATTTCGTGGGAGTGGTCTTGATCGCGGAGGTGCTGAATGAGCTCAGAAAACACAAGCAGATGATGCGGGATATCCGTCCGTGCACGTGATCCTTTGCCTGACTGGATCTGTCTCTGCCCGCCCACCACACACACCACACGCAGACCCCACCCCCCACACACACCATGCCCGTACCACACACCCACTGCGTCGTCCTTTGCCTGGCTGCGACTCTCTGCCTCTGTCTCTGCCCGCACCACCCACAGGAACACCCTACACACCACACGCATACCCGCACACACACCCCGCCTGCACCCAGCGCGTGCACACACACATCCCGGACCACCACCACCGCCCCCCCCCCCGCCACACACACACACGCACACATACCCCCAGCCCGTACGCACCCGGCCCGCACACGCCACACACCACACACCACACACTCCCCCCCCCCCCCCCTCCGCGCTCTCCCATACACGCACATACACACACACTGCATTGTCCTTGGCCTGGCTGTGGCTGTCTCCCCCTCCTCTGGCTCTGCGCACACACCACATGCGTAGCCGCACACCCCCACCCCCCGCCCATAAACCTCCCCACCCCCGCACACACCACGCCCCCACACATACCCCGCCTCCCCCACCTATCCCGCACCCCCGCCCCCCCCCCCACACACTGCCTTGTCTTTTGCCTAGCTGTGTCTCTGTGCTACCCACCCTCCACCACACCCACACCCACAGGCGCACCGCACACCACACGCATACCCGCACACACACCCCGCCTGCACACAGTGCACACACACGTCCTGACCCCAGACACACGCACACCCAGCCCGTTTGCACCCCGCCCACGCTTGCCACACACCGCACACTCCTCCCTTCCCGCCCCAGCCACCCCCCTCCCCCCCCACTGCGTTCTCCTTGGCCTGGCTGTGACTCTCCCCCTCTCCTCTGTCTCTGCCCACACACCACATGCGTAGACACACACACCCCGCCCCGCCCCCAGCGCCACACACACCTGCCCGCCCATAAAACCCCCCACCCCCGCACACACCACGCCCCCACACATACCCCGCCCCCCCACCTCTCCCGCACACCCCCCCACACACACACACACACTGCACTGTCCTTTGCCTGGCTGTGTCTCTGTGCCACGCCACCCCTCCCCGGGACACCCACAACCACAGGTGCACCCTACACGCCACACGCATACCGGCACACACACCCCGCCTACACACAGCACACACACACATCCCGAACCCAGACACACACACACACACACACACACACACACACACACACACCCCGCCCTCACACGCCACACACCACACACTCCCCCCATCCACCACACACACACACACACAGACACACACACACACACACTGCGTTGTCCTTGGCCTGGCTGTGACGCTCCCCCTCTCCTCTTCCCTCGCTCTGCCCACACACCACACGCTGAGGCCACACACACCCAGCCCGGCTTCCAACGCCACACCCAGCCCCCCCGCCCATAAACACCCTGCGACGATCGCACACGACACGCCCGAACACACATCCCACCCCCCCCACCCCTCCTGCAAGCCGCCTCGCGCCCCCGAACCCCCCAACTCCCCCCCCCCACGCCACTGCGTTGTCCTTTGCCTAGCTGTGTCTCTGGGCCTCTGTCTCTGCGCCACCACCCCTCGCACCCACAGGCCACACCCACACCCACACCCACAGCGGCACCCTACACACCACACGCATACCCGCACACACACCCCGCCTGCACACCGCGCACACACACATCCCGACCCCAGACACATACACACACACACGCAGCCCGTTCACACCCCGCTCGCACAGGCCACACACCACACACTCCCCCCTACCCCCTGCACACACACACACTGCGCTGTCCTTTGCCTGGCTGTGTCTCTGGGCCACTGTCTCTGCACGCCCCACCCCCTTCCGGCCACGCCCACACCCACTGGCGCATCCCACACGCACACACCCATGGTGCCCACCCGACACACACTCGGCCTCACGTGGAACCTATACACACACCACACTCATGACCCACCCCCCCCCACCCCCCACCCCCCCCCCCCCACACACACACCCACACCCACGCAGCACCACCTGGGCATGCCCCAGACACACCACCACACACCGCCTCCTGCCGGGGTCCAGCCCCGTTGGATCCAGGGAATTCGAAGGCGGGGAAGGCGTTGGCGTCCTTGGATAAATACATATTTAACGACAGAGATACAGAGAGATTAGAAACGGATCGTGTCGTAGGAAAATGAGTGGAGGAAAAGAGGCTGAAGAACTTGGAATTCAGCCAGAGAAACGGGGAGCAAGAAAGAAGCGACATGGGGGTATCGGTCTTTCCGGAGACGGATCCGATGTCTTTCGTGTTGGGTTTGCTTCTATCCCTTTTGTGACATACAGGGATGACTACAGAGTCACGTGGGGGTCAGGAGTCCCGACCTTTCTCAAAATCAGGTGCTTCACATAAATGTACGGAAAAGAAAAAGGTCTTAGGGATATGACATCATCTTCTGGCCGTGAGGCCTGCTGACACGTGACGATCCTTTCTTTCTGATCCCCAAAACACTTCTGTGTTCCAAGGGTGTTTTTCCTTAAACCAGGCACCACCCTCCAGATAAAGTGACATTCCTGTAGGCTGAGGGTGTCGTGAGTTCCAATCGAGAAAGGAATGGATCGAACCCAAAGTTCACGTGATTCGTCTGAAAGGTGAATCCTTATGTCTCCCCTATGCTAGTTATATTCACTCGAAGGGCAGGGAATATGGAGATGCAGCAGCAACCCTCAGCCCAACACAGGAAAATCCTTTCCCCAATGTTGCCCTGAAGGTCTCTTGAGTCTGAAGAGAGTGATCGAGGGACATGTGTGCCTTGCAAGGACGCAGGGATTGATCACAGAGGACAGGGATCTATTCCAAAAGAGAACCTGCGTTCACTCGAAAAGTCTAGTATTGCTCCCCTGAAAAACGACTCGACTTCCTTTTCTATATTCCGACGACGTGGACCCATAGATTCCCAGGCGCCTAAGGATATGGAGGCCTGGCGGCAATCGTGGACTCGACCGTGAGAAAAGCCCTGTGCTCGTGAAGACTCTCCAAAGACTCCCAGACTCTCTGTGCTGTTTACGGTGGAGAGGTCGTCGACACTCGTGTGCGTCGTGGCGGGAGTGTGGATGACCCTGTCACGCGAGCTAGTCTGTCAGCAGAGAGGTTTGACCTGAGACGCCCTTGTCACACCCGGGGCCGGGAAGGAGCCGTCACGATCGGCCCGACACGTGAAAAACCCTTCACCCACGGCACTCCTAACCAACCCGCTAGACTCGTCATTTCTAGGTAGACTCTGGCTTTGGGGGTCGATGCTCGGGAACAGGGGGTTTCCTGAGGCTTGATCACGCCTTGGCGTACGCCCAGCCTCCTTCCTCATGACCCTCGCCGTGGGCGGACTTCCTCACGCTGGCCCCCGACAGCCTCCCCCCGCCCCCTCCGCCCCCACTGTGTGCGTTCCTGTCCCTCTCTTTCTCTTTCCCTTCCTCCCCATCCCTCTGCCCCTCCCTCCCCTCCCTCCACCTGCACAGGACAGGGTGCCTTTCAGACGAGTCTGCCTGGTGTGCGGACACCCTTGACATGACGATCGCTACGGTCTGACCCGTCACGCCTGTAACCTGGGGCGGCGGGGTGGGGTGGTGGTCAAACATGCTTGGGACGCTAGGGATAGCTTTCTCTGTGGAAGGTGGAAGCCTCCCTTCCGTCCCTCGCCGCAGACAAGCAAACGGACCGCAACGGAAAGCGATGGTGTTTGCCACTTGGGGCATCCCTTCCACGGTCTCTACTGATTGACACGCCACCCACTTCACCGAGCCGATCGTAGGAGCCTTCACCCAGAGCTCTTGCGAAAGTCTTCAGAACGGTCAGTCTTCCAGTCCCCCGCCATCATCGGGCGAGGTGTAGAGGACCGATGGGAAAGCTTGAGGAATGACTTCTTTCATGGCGTTGGGTGAACTGAGGAATAGGATGCTAAAGTGGATGCCTGGCTTCTTGAGGAAAAAAGGATTGGGGGCGGGGAGGAGCAGGCGGTCCACTCAGGAGGTCGGGTTGAACGTGTACACATACACTGTACGTCAGGACAATCCACGAGCACCGGGATCCTATGCCAGCACAGGAAAGTAGACGCATGACTTTGCATGAACCTCTGAGGGAAAAGAATCTGAACACCTGAAACGGGCATGACTGTAACGCGCCTCCCCGCGCGCCCCCCCCTCCCCCCGCCCATACTTCATTTCTGCCATAAGGGTGGTGTCATGTGCGTATCTGAGGTGATTGATATTTCTCCCGGCAGTCTTGACTCCAGCTTGCGCTTCATCCAGCCCAGCGTTTCTCATGATGTGTACTCAGCCTGTAGGTTAAATAAGCAGGGTGGCGATAGACAGCCTTGATGGACTCCTGTCCCTATTTGGAACCAGCCCGTTGGGTTTCCGTGTCTAGTTCTAACTGTAGCTTCCTGACCTGCAGACATACAGATTCCTCCTTTTTTTTTTTTTAAATTCCCTGACCTGAGTGAAAAGCGACAGAGACAGAGAGAAGACAGAGGGAGGGACGGACGGACGGACGGACGGAGGGACGGACGGACGGACGGGCGGGCGGGCGGGCGGGCGGGAAAAAGACAGAAAGTAAAATAAAATAATGAAAGGGCCTATACCGTTCCACCTGTTGCTTTCCAGATACAAAGAGAACACAGAGGACCGAAAGGACACAATGTTGAAAATGCGAATTTGGAAAGACGGACATCCCCTTGGCCCCTTCGTACAACACCCCTGTCGGCAGAAGGGAATCCTTTCTCTTTTTCTCTCCATCTGGTCCTTCCAGACTTCGGAAACTCTCGGTGCAGGATTCTTATCTCCTTGGCGATCGTGATTGCCACAGGTTCCTTAGGGGCCCAGAGGGTGTTTCTGAGAAACGCGGGTACACACTCCTGGAGACCCGGCTTCCATCCCTGGGCCGGGAAGGCCTCCTGGAGTAGGACATGGCAACCCGCTCCAGGACCCGACCCTGACGTCTAGAAATCAGTCTCCTGGACTGCCTCTCCCTCCGCCGACTGGTGTCTCGAATCCGCTCCAGGGATGAACCTGTGTGTTTCCTTGGTTTCCCTACAAGTGCCTCTGAGGGGAAAGAAAATACCCGATTGCGTGCACCCCAGGCCTGCTTTCCCGGACCCGTCCATCGACATCACGGCCTCCTGTAGAGGAGATACGATCGCTGAGTCAATGAACGGAGGATCTGTGCTCAGAAACTCTTTCCACGACATGGAGGCCCTACTAACTAACCTATTTCGTCCTTCCCTCCTTCTGGGTTTTTTTTTTTTTTTTTCCCCTCCTTTCTTTCCTTTTTTTCCCCTTTTCCTCTCACGTCCATGCACAGGCACACGCACATGCACAACGTGCCGTCTCTCACGTACACGTGTACGTACGTGCACGCACTCACGCACACAGACACCAGCTCAGCTTTTCCTAGGTTCCAGGCAAGTGACAGAGGAGGGAACACTGCTAGGGTTCGGAGTAGGCCGCCGTCCCCACCCCGCTCCAGCCCACCGCACGTGAACCTCCGTGCCCGATGGAGTGTTTTGGATTCAAGTGACTACAGAGCCGGCCGGCGCCAGAGGAACGCTCTGCCCCTCCCTCCTTTTCTGTCTCTCTGAAGGCTGAAAGAGATGGGAATCCCAGACCGCCTGCCCTGCCTCTTGAGAAATCCGTATGCAGGTCAGGAAGCAACAGTTAGAACTGGACATGGAGCGACAGACTGGGTTCCAGATTGGGAAAGGAGGACGTCGAGGCTGTATATTGTCACCCTGCTTATTTCACTTCTATGCAGAGGACATCATGAGAAACGCTGGGCTGGAAGAAACACAAGCTGGACTCAAGATGGCCGGGAGAAATATCGATCACCTCAGATATGCAGATGACACCACCCTTATGGCAGAGAGGGAAGAGGAGCTCAAAAGCCTCTTGAGGAAAGTGAAAGAGGAGAGTGCAAACGTTGGCCTCAAGCTCAACATTCAGAAAACGAAGATCATGGCATCCGGTCCCATCATTTCGTGGGAAATAGATGGGGAACCAGTGGAAACAGGGTCAGACTTTATTTTGGGGGGGGAGGGGGGGGCTCCAGAATCACTGCAGATGGTGACTGTAGCCATGACATTAAAAGACGCTGACTCCTTGGAAGAAAAGTGATGACCGACCTAGATAGCATCTTCAAAAGCAGTGACGAGACTTTGCCGACTAAGGTCCGTTTAGTCGAGGCGATGGTTTTCCCTTGCTCGTGTATGGATGTGAGAGCTGGACTGTGAAGGAGGCTGAGCGCCGAAGAATGGAGGCTTTTGAACTGTGGTGTTGGAGAAGACTCTTGAGAGTCCGGTGGACTGCAAGGAGACCCAACCGGTCCATTCTGAAGGAGATCAGCCCTGGGATTTCTTTGGAAGGAATGACGCGAACGCTGACACTCCAGGACTTCGGCCACCTCCTGAGAAGAGTGGACTCGTTGGAAAAAAAAACTCTGATGCTGGGAGGGATCGGGCGCAGGAGGAGAAGGGGAACGACAGAGGATGAGATGGCTGGATGGCATCACGGACTCGATGGCCGTGAGTCTGAGTGAACTCCGGGAGATGGTGATGAACAGGGAGGCCTGGCGTGCTGCGATTCGTGGGGTCGCAAAGAGTCGGACACGACTGAGCGACTGAACGGAACGGAACTGGAGGCAGGCAGGAATGAAAACCTCCTCCCACGGAGGGGAAGCTGTCAAGGGACGATGGCTGCTTCGACGCGCGTCCGTGATCCTCGCACGCGTGAGCGGGGTTTCCTGGGTGACAAAAAAGGAGGAGACTCCTTTGGCCTGACGCGAGGCGAGTTTGTCCCTCGGCCTCCCTCCCCACCCCCCAGCCCCCTTCCTCCGCACGGTGCCCAAAGGGGCAGTCTCAAGGTGGAGAAATGGAATGGGGGGATGGGGATGGGGATGGGGATGGGGACGGGAGGAGGGGTGGGTGGGGCGGATCACCATTCAATGGCGAGAAGCTCGAGGCGAAGTCAAAGGCTCTGACTTGACTGGAACGCTTTCTGCATTTGAATGAAGCTATCGGACGAGGCCCTGCAGGGGGAGGGTGGGGGAGGGTGGCGGTGGGGCCCACAGACAATAGCCCCTGCCTGCCTGCCTGCCTGCCTGCCTGCCTGCCTGCCTGCCTTGCCTGCAGGCCGGCCTGCGGGGCTGAGGAGGCCGTCTGGCGGCGGCGGGGTCACGCTCCCGACTCCTGCAGCTCAACTCGATCCCTTCAAGGAAACTCCTGGGGTGACTCCTGTCCAGGGACTCATCCAAATGGGCCTGTTTCTGAAAAAGGCCCGAGTCACAGCTGTGACCGATTCTGTGGATCTCTTGACCCATGGATTGACCTGCACCCTCCCTCCCATCCTGTCAGATCCTTTGGACACGCTTGAAGAGGTCTTTGGCCTCGGCCCAGAAAACAGGCCAAGATAAACAAAAACGTTTTGGTCTTTGTGGGTTTTTTTTTTTTTTTTTTTTGAACAGGGCGAACACGATGCATGGCCGTGGATTGGAGAGAAACCTGCACCCCTTGCTCGCGCGCGCCTGAAGGCAGGGAGTACTCAGCGGGACAGAAATGACATTCAGAAATGAACCATTTACACTTGGCGACTGTGCCAGAACAAATAGTTACACCAAACTTTTACAAAGTGCTGTGATTTCCTTCTGGGAGCTTTCAGACCCCTCTCTATTGACCTTTAAGTCGACCATCAGTGTGTTCTCCTTCTCACTGCGTCAAAGCCCCTGCTCCCATCAGAACCTCACTGAGATCTGCGATTTCCACCCAGTGGACAGAGTCATCACACGCTTAGCTCCACCCAGCTCGTCACACAACAGCGTGGACGGGCACGTGCGTGGGTGGGTGCGTGGACGCGTGCGTGCGTGGGCGCGTGGGCAGGTGGGTGGGTGGGTGCGTGGCTGGGTGCCTGCGTGCGTGCGTGCGTACGTGCGTGCATGCGTGGGTGGGTGCGTCCGTGCGTGCGTGCGTGCGTCCCTGTGCCTTTCACCTTTCAGATGATGAACCCCGCCCCCTCACCTCTCCCGCCCCCCCCGCCCCCCCCCCCACACACTGCCTTGTCCTTTGCCTAGCTGTGTCTCTGCGCCACCCACCCTCCACCACACCCACACCCACAGGCGCACCGCACACCACACGCATACCCGCACACACACCCCGCCTGCACACAGTGCACACACACGTCCCGACCCCAGACACACGCACACCCAGCCCGTTTGCACCCCGCCCACGCTTGCCACACACCGCACACTCCTCCCTTCCCGCCCCAGCCACCCCCCTCCCCCCCCACTGCGTTCTCCTTGGCCTGGCTGTGACTCTCCCCCTCTCCTCTGTCTCTGCCCACACACCACATGCGTAGACACACACACCCCGCCCCGCCCCCAGCGCCACACACACCTGCCCGCCCGCCCATAAAACCCCCCACCCCCGCACACACCACGCCCCCACACATACCCCGCCCCCCCACCTCTCCCGCACACCCCCCCCCCCCACACACACACACACACACGCTGCACTGTCCTTTGCCTAGCTGTGTCTCTGGGCCTCTGTCTCTGCGCCACCACCCCTCGCACCCACAGGCCACACCCACACCCACACCCACAGCGGCACCCTACACACCACACGCATACCCGCACACACACCCCGCCTGCACACCGCGCACACACACATCCCGACCCCAGACACACACACACACACACACGCAGCCCGTTCACACCCCGCTCGCACAGGCCACACACCACACACTCCCCCCTACCCCCTGCACACACACACACTGCGCTGTCCTTTGCCTGGCTGTGTCTCTGGGCCACTGTCTCTGCACGCCCCACCCCCTTCCGGCCACGCCCACACCCACTGGCGCATCCCACACGCACACACCCATGGTGCCCACCCGACACACACTCGGCCTCACGTGGAACCTATACACACACCACACTCATGACCCACCCCACCCCACCCCCCACCCCCCCCCCCCCCACACACACACACCCACACCCACGCAGCACCACCTGGGCATGCCCCAGACACACCACCACACACCGCCTCCTGCCGGGGTCCAGCCCCGTTGGATCCAGGGAATTCGAAGGCGGGGACGGCGTTGGCGTCCTTGGATAAATACATATTTAACGACAGAGATACAGAGAGATTAGAAACGGATCGTGTCGTAGGAAAATGAGTGGAGGAAAAGAGGCTGAAGAACTTGGAATTCAGCCAGAGAAACGGGGAGCAAGAAAGAAGCGACATGGGGGTATCGGTCTTTCCGGAGACGGATCCGATGTCTTTCGTGTTGGGTTTGCTTCTATCCCTTTTGTGACATACAGGGATGACTACAGAGTCACGTGGGGGTCAGGAGTCCCGACCTTTCTCAAAATCAGGTGCTTCACATAAATGTACGGAAAAGAAAAAGGTCTTAGGGATATGACATCATCTTCTGGCCGTGAGGCCTGCTGACACGTGACGATCCTTTCTTTCTGATCCCCAAAACACTTCTGTGTTCCAAGGGTGTTTTTCCTTAAACCAGGCACCACCCTCCAGATAAAGTGACATTCCTGTAGGCTGAGGGTGTCGTGAGTTCCAATCGAGAAAGGAATGGATCGAACCCAAAGTTCACGTGATTCGTCTGAAAGGTGAATCCTTATGTCTCCCCTATGCTAGTTATATTCACTCGAAG
>NW_026292495.1:0-16519 GCF_023091745.1 Budorcas taxicolor
CCCTCCTACCAACAATAACCGTATTGTCCACTATACTACTACCACTTACACCAATTCTCTCAATCCTAGAATAGGAAAGAGCCTTCAAAGCCCTAAGCAAGTATAATTTACTTAATTCCTGATAAGGACTGCAAGATCATATCTTACATCAATTGAATGCAAATCAACTACTTTAATTAAGCTAAATCCTCACTAGATTGGTGGGTCCCACCCCCACGAAACTTTAGTTAACAGCTAAATACCCTAAATAACTGGCTTCAATCTACTTCTCCCGCCGCAAGAAAAAAAAGGCGGGAGAAGCCCCGGCAGAGTTTGAAGCTGCTCCTTTGAATTTGCAATTCAATATGTTAATTCACTACAGGACCTGGTAAAAAGAGGAATCAAACCTCTATTCTTAGATTTACAGTCTATTGCTTTACTCAGCCATTTTACCCATGTTCATAAACCGCTGATTATTTTCAACTAATCATAAAGATATCGGTACCCTTTATCTTCTATTTGGTGCCTGAGCCGGCATAGTAGGAACCGCTCTGAGCTTACTAATTCGTGCTGAGTTAGGCCAACCCGGAACTCTACTTGGAGATGACCAAATCTACAACGTAATTGTAACTGCACACGCATTCGTAATAATCTTCTTTATAGTAATGCCTATTATAATTGGAGGGTTTGGCAACTGGCTAGTTCCTCTAATGATTGGAGCCCCTGATATAGCATTCCCTCGGATAAATAATATAAGTTTTTGGCTCCTCCCCCCTTCTTTCCTATTACTCCTAGCATCCTCTATAGTCGAAGCCGGAGCAGGGACGGGTTGAACCGTATATCCCCCTCTAGCAGGTAATCTAGCCCACGCAGGAGCCTCAGTAGACCTGACCATTTTCTCCCTACACCTAGCAGGTGTTTCCTCAATTTTAGGAGCCATTAATTTTATTACAACTATTATTAACATAAAACCTCCCGCAATATCACAATACCAGACCCCCCTGTTCGTGTGATCTGTACTGATCACTGCCGTACTACTCCTCCTCTCACTTCCTGTATTAGCAGCTGGCATCACAATATTACTAACAGACCGAAACCTGAATACAACTTTCTTTGACCCAGCAGGAGGAGGAGACCCTATCTTATATCAACACTTATTCTGATTTTTTGGACACCCCGAAGTATATATTCTAATTTTACCTGGCTTTGGAATAATCTCCCACATCGTAACCTACTATTCAGGAAAAAAAGAGCCATTTGGATATATAGGAATAGTATGAGCCATAATATCAATTGGATTTCTAGGATTTATTGTATGAGCCCATCATATATTCACAGTCGGAATAGACGTCGATACACGAGCTTACTTTACATCCGCTACTATAATTATTGCTATCCCAACCGGAGTAAAAGTCTTTAGTTGGCTAGCAACACTTCACGGAGGAAATATCAAATGATCCCCCGCTATAATATGAGCCCTAGGCTTCATTTTCCTTTTTACAGTTGGAGGACTAACTGGAATTGTTTTAGCCAACTCCTCCCTTGACATCGTTCTCCACGACACATACTATGTGGTAGCACATTTCCACTACGTACTATCAATAGGAGCTGTATTCGCTATCATAGGAGGATTTGTACATTGATTTCCCTTATTCTCAGGCTACACCCTTAATGACACATGAGCCAAAATCCATTTCGCAATTATATTTGTAGGTGTTAACATGACCTTCTTCCCACAACATTTCTTAGGGCTATCTGGTATACCACGACGATACTCCGATTACCCAGACGCATATACAATATGAAACACTATTTCATCTATAGGCTCATTCATCTCACTAACGGCAGTAATATTAATGACTTTTATCATCTGAGAAGCATTTGCATCCAAACGGGAAGTCTTAACCGTGGACCTAACCACAACAAATCTAGAATGACTAAACGGATGCCCTCCACCATATCACACATTTGAAGAACCTACATACATTAACCTAAAATAAGAGAGGAAGGAATTGAACCCCCTATTATCGGTTTCAAGCCAACACCATAACCACTATGTCTCTCTCAATAAACGAGATGTTAGTAAAACATTACATAACCTTGTCAAGATTAAATTACAGGTGAAAGTCCCGTACATCTCATATGGCATATCCCGTACAGCTAGGCTTTCAAGACGCAACATCACCCATCATAGAAGAACTGCTACACTTTCACGATCACACTCTGATAATTGTTTTCCTAATTAGCTCACTAGTACTCTATATTATCTTACTGATACTAACAACAAAACTAACCCATACCAGCACCATAGACGCACAAGAAGTAGAAACAATCTGAACCATTCTACCAGCCATTATTCTGATTATAATTGCTCTCCCATCCCTACGAATTCTATACATAATAGACGAAATCAACAACCCATCTCTCACAGTAAAGACCATAGGACATCAATGATACTGAAGTTATGAGTACACAGACTATGAAGACTTAAGCTTCGACTCCTATATAATTCCAACATCAGAATTGAAACCTGGAGAACTACGATTACTAGAAGTAGATAACCGAGCTGTATTACCTATAGAAATAACAATTCGAATACTAATCTCCTCCGAAGACGTTTTACACTCATGAGCAGTTCCCTCTCTAGGACTAAAAACAGACGCAATTCCAGGCCGTTTAAATCAAACAACCCTCATATCAACTCGTCCAGGCCTATTTTACGGCCAATGCTCAGAAATCTGCGGATCAAATCATAGTTTCATACCAATCGTTCTCGAACTAGTCCCATTAGAATATTTTGAAAAGTGATCTGCATCAATGTTATAAGTCATCAAGAAGCTATGCCAGCATTAACCTTTTAAGTTAAAGACCGAGAGCACAACACTCTCCTTGATGACATGCCACAACTAGACACATCAACGTGACTCACGACAATTCTATCAATATTTTTAGTCCTCTTTATTGTTCTCCAATTAAAAATCTCAAAACACGATTTCTACTATAACCCAAAATTAATAACAACAAAAACGCCAAAACAAGACGCCCCTTGAGAAACAAAATGAACGAAAATCTATTTACCTCTTTCATTACCCCTGTAATTCTAGGCCTCCCCCTTGTTACTCTCGTCATTATATTCCCTAGCTTACTATTTCCTACATCAAACCGACTAATTAATAACCGCCTTATCTCCCTCCAACAATGAGCACTTCAACTCATGTCAAAACAAATAATAAGCACTCACAACACCAAAGGACAAACATGAACATTGATATTAATGTCCCTAATTCTATTTATTGGGTCTACAAATTTATTAGGCTTATTACCCCATTCATTTACACCAACCACACAACTATCAATAAATTTAGGCATGGCTATTCCCCTATGAGCAGGGGCCGTAGTTACAGGCTTCCGCAACAAAACCAAAGCATCACTCGCCCACTTCCTACCACAAGGAACACCTACCCCACTAATCCCAATACTGGTAATTATCGAAACCATCAGCCTCTTCATCCAACCAGTAGCCCTTGCCGTACGATTAACAGCCAACATCACAGCAGGGCACTTATTAATTCACTTAATCGGAGGAGCTACCCTTGCATTATTAAATATCAATACCACAACAGCACTTATTACATTTACTATTTTAGCTCTACTAACAATCCTCGAATTCGCAGTAGCTATAGTTCAAGCCTACGTATTCACCCTCCTAGTTAGCTTATATCTGCACGACAATACATAATGACACACCAAACCCACGCCTATCACATAGTAAACCCAAGTCCCTGACCCCTCACAGGAGCACTATCTGCCCTCCTAATAACATCTGGCCTCATCATGTGATTTCACTTCAATTCAACAGCTCTACTGACCCTAGGCCTAACAACAAACATACTTACAATATACCAATGATGACGAGATGTAATCCGAGAAAGTACCTTTCAAGGCCACCATACTCCTGCTGTCCAAAAAAGCCTTCGCTACGGAATAATCCTCTTCATCGTCTCCGAAGTCCTATTCTTCACTGGCTTCTTCTGAGCCTTCTATCACTCAAGCCTTGCTCCTACACCCGAATTAGGCAGCTGCTGACCCCCAACAGGCATTCACCCACTTAACCCCTTAGAAGTCCCACTACTCAACACCTCTGTCCTTCTAGCCTCAGGAGTCTCCATTACCTGAGCCCACCACAGCCTCATAGAAGGGAACCGTAACCACATGCTACAAGCCTTATTCATCACCATTACGTTAGGCGTATACTTTACACTTCTACAAGCATCAGAATACTATGAAGCTCCCTTTACAATCTCAGACGGAGTTTACGGCTCAACTTTCTTCGTAGCTACAGGATTCCACGGCCTCCATGTCATTATTGGATCTACTTTCTTAATTGTCTGCTTCCTCCGCCAACTAAAATTTCACTTTACCTCCAATCACCATTTCGGCTTCGAAGCCGCTGCCTGATATTGACACTTCGTAGACGTAGTATGACTTTTCCTCTATGTTTCCATCTACTGATGAGGCTCATGTTCTTTTAGTATTAATTAGTACAACTGACTTCCAATCAGTTAGCTTCGGCCTAACCCGAAAAAGAACAATAAACCTTATAATTACCCTCCTAACTAACTTTACACTAGCTACATTGCTCGTGACCATCGCATTCTGACTCCCCCAACTAAACGTATACTCAGAAAAAACAAGCCCATACGAATGTGGATTCGACCCCATAGGATCTGCTCGCCTTCCTTTCTCCATAAAATTCTTTCTAGTAGCTATCACATTCCTCCTCTTCGATCTAGAAATTGCACTACTTCTACCACTACCATGGGCCTCACAAACAACTAACCTTAACACAATGCTTACTATATCCCTTCTCCTAATTTTCCTACTAGCCACAAGCCTAGCCTATGAATGAACCCAAAAAGGATTAGAATGGACCGAATATGGTACTTAGTTTAAACCAAAATAAATGATTTCGACTCATTAGATTATGATCAAACTCATAAGTACCAAATGTCCCTCGTATACATAAATATTATAATAGCATTCATAGTATCTCTCACGGGATTACTAATGTATCGATCTCACCTAATATCCTCCCTCCTATGCCTGGAAGGAATAATATTGTCCTTATTCGTTATAGCTACCCTAATAATCCTAAACTCACACTTCACTTTAGCCAGTATAATACCCATTATTCTACTAGTTTTCGCAGCCTGCGAAGCAGCACTAGGCCTATCCTTGCTAGTAATGGTATCAAACACATACGGCACCGACTACGTACAAAACCTTAATCTGCTACAATGCTAAAATACATTATTTCCACAATAATACTTATACCCCTAACCTGGCTATCAAAAAATAACATAATCTGAATTAACTCCACACTCCACAGCTTACTAATTAGCCTTACAAGCCTACTCCTTATAAACCAATTTGGCGATAACAGCCTCAACTTCTCATTAACTTTCTTCTCCGACTCCTTATCTACACCACTACTTATTCTAACCATATGACTCCTCCCCTTAATACTTATAGCTAGCCAGCATCACCTATCAAAAGAAAACCCAGCCCGAAAAAAATTCTTCATCTCAATACTAATCCTATTACAACTATTTCTAATTATGACATTCTCTGCTACAGAACTAATTCTCTTTTATATTATATTTGAAGCAACACTAGTTCCCACACTCATTATTATTACCCGATGAGGGAACCAAACAGAACGCCTAAATGCCGGTCTCTACTTCTTGTTTTATACACTAGCAGGATCCCTACCCTTACTAGTTGCACTAATCTATATTCAAAACACAATAGGATCCCTAAACTTCCTAATTCTACAATACTGAGTACAACCAATACCCAGCTCCTGATCCAACACCTTCATGTGACTAGCATGCATAATAGCCTTTATAGTAAAAATACCACTATACGGACTTCATCTCTGACTACCCAAAGCCCACGTAGAAGCCCCAATTGCAGGCTCCATAGTTCTTGCAGCAATCCTACTAAAACTAGGAGGATACGGCATGTTACGAATTACGCTTCTCCTAGATCCAATCACCGACTTTATAGCATACCCATTCATCATGCTATCACTATGAGGCATAATCATAACCAGCTCAATTTGCCTTCGTCAAACGGACCTGAAATCACTCATCGCGTACTCCTCTATTAGCCACATGGCACTTGTCATCGTTGCAATCCTAATCCAAACACCCTGAAGCTACATAGGAGCCACCGCCCTGATAATTGCCCACGGCCTTACATCCTCTATACTTTTCTGCCTAGCAAATTCTAACTACGAACGAATTCACAGCCGTACAATAATCTTAGCCCGCGGCCTACAAACACTTCTTCCACTAATAGCCACCTGATGACTCCTAGCAAGTCTAACCAACCTGGCTCTACCCCCAACAATCAACCTAATCGGAGAACTATTTGTAGTAATATCGACTTTTTCATGATCTAATATCACAATTATTCTAATAGGACTTAACATAGTAATCACTACTCTCTACACCCTCTATATACTAATCACAACACAACGGGGCAAATACACTCATCATATCAATAACATTTCACCTTCCTTCACACGAGAAAATGCACTCATATCACTACACATACTACCACTACTGCTTCTATCCCTAAACCCAAAAATTATCCTAGGACCCCTATACTGTAAATATAGTTTAAAAAAACATTAGATTGTGAATCTAACAATAGAAGCCTATCACCTTCTTATTTACCGAAAAAGTATGCAAGAACTGCTAATTCTATGCTCCCATGCCTGACAACATGGCTTTTTCAAACTTTTAAAGGATAGCAGTTATCCATTGGTCTTAGGAACCAAAAAATTGGTGCAACTCCAAATAAAAGTAATAAACCTGTTCCCATCCCTCACACTAACTACCCTAATCCTACTAACCGTACCCATCATGACAACTAGTCTTAGCACCCACAAATTCACCAATTACCCACTTTACGTAAAAACAACCATTTCATACGCCTTTATCACTAGTATAATTCCCACTATAATATTTATTCATACAGGACAAGAAATAATTATTTCAAACTGACACTGACTAACCATCCAAACCCTCAAACTATCTCTCAGCTTCAAAATAGATTACTTCTCGACAATATTTATCCCAGTATCACTATTCGTCACATGATCCATCATAGAATTCTCAATATGATACATACATTCCGACCCCAACATCAACCAATTTTTTAAGTACTTACTCTTATTTCTTATCACAATACTCATCCTCGTCACTGCAAATAACATCTTTCAACTATTCATTGGCTGAGAAGGAGTCGGAATTATATCATTTCTACTAATTGGATGGTGATACGGACGAGCAGACGCAAACACAGCAGCTCTACAAGCAATCCTATATAACCGCATTGGCGACATCGGATTTATCCTAGCAATAGCATGATTCCTAATTAACCTCAACACTTGAGACCTTCAACAAATCTTCTTACTAAAACCAGAGAACTCAAATCTACCTCTAATAGGACTAATTCTAGCCGCAACCGGAAAATCCGCACAATTTAGCCTGCACCCATGATTACCCTCCGCAATAGAGGGTCCGACACCTGTCTCAGCATTACTCCACTCAAGTACAATAGTAGTAGCAGGTATTTTCTTACTAATCCGCTTTTATCCATTAACAGAAAACAATAAACTCATCCAATCTACTATACTATGCCTAGGAGCCATTACCACACTATTTACAGCAATATGTGCCCTCACCCAAAATGACATTAAAAAAATCATCGCCTTCTCTACATCCAGCCAACTCGGCCTTATGATAGTAACAATTGGAATTAACCAGCCTCACCTAGCACTTCTTCACATCTGCACCCACGCTTTCTTCAAAGCCATATTATTTCTATGCTCCGGCTCCATCATCCACAATCTAAATAACGAACAAGATATTCGAAAAATAGGAGGCCTATTTAAAGCCATACCATTCACCGCAACAGCCCTTATTATTGGCAGCCTTGCACTAACAGGAATACCTTTCCTCACCGGATTCTACTCCAAAGATCTAATTATTGAATCCGCCAACACGTCATATACCAACGCCTGAGCCCTCTTAATAACACTAATCGCCATCTCCTTCACAGCTATCTACAGTACCCGTATTATTTTCTTCACACTCCTAGGACAACCCCGATTCCCAACCCTTATTTCTATTAATGAAAACAACCCATTCCTAATTAACTCAATTAAACGCTTACTAATCGGAAGTCTTTTCGCAGGATTCATCATTTCTAACAACATCCCCCCAACAACCATTCCCCAAACAACTATACCCTACTACCTAAAAATCACCGCCCTAACAATTACAATCCTAGGCTTTATTCTAGCACTAGAAATTAACAACATAACCCACTACTTAAAGTTCAATTACCCATCAAACATATTCAAATTTTCTAACCTACTAGGATATTATCCCACAGTCATACACCGCTTAACCCCCTATATAAATCTAACAATAAGCCAAAAATCAGCATCCTCCCTTCTAGACCTAACCTGACTAGAAACCATTATACCAAAAACCATCTCACTAACCCAAATAAAAACATCTATCATAATCACAAACCAAAAAGGCTTAATTAAATTATATTTCCTTTCCTTCCTAATTACGATTTTCACTAGCACAATTCTACTTAATTTCCACGAGTAATCTCTATAATCACCACTACACCAATTAATAAAGATCAACCAGTAACAATAACTAATCAAGTACCATAGCTGTACAAAGCAGCAATCCCCATGGCCTCCTCACTAAAAAACCCAGAATCCCCTGTATCATAAATTACCCAATCCCCCATACCATTAAACTTAAACACAATCTCCACCTCCTTATCCTTCAACACATAGTAAATTATAAAAAACTCCATCAACAAACCAGTAATAAACGTTCCTAAAACAACCTTATTAGAAACCCAAACCTCAGGATACTGCTCAGTAGCCATAGCTGTCGTATAACCAAAAACCACCATTATACCCCCTAAATAAACTAAAAAAACCATTAAACCTAAAAAAGAACCACCATAATTTAACACAATACCACACCCAACCCCACCACTCACAATCAATCCCAACCCCCCATAAATAGGCGAAGTTTGAAGAAAACCCTACAAAGCCCATCACAAAAATTACACTTAAAATAAATACAATGTACATAATCATTATTCCTGCATGGAATCTAACCATGACTAATGATATGAAAAACCATCGTTGTTATTCAACTACAAGAACACTAATGATCAACATCCGAAAAACTCACCCACTAATAAAAATCGTAAACAACGCACTCATTGACCTCCCAACTCCATCAAACATCTCATCATGATGAAACTTTGGATCCCTCCTAGGCACTTGCTTAGCTCTACAAATCTTAACAGGGCCTATTCCTAGCAATACACTACACATCCGATACAACAATAGCATTCTCCTCTGTAACCCACATTTGTCGAGACGTAAACTATGGCTGAATCATCCGATATATGCACGCAAACGGAGCATCAATATTTTTTATCTGCCTATTTATGCATGTAGGACGAGGCCTATATTACGGATCATATACCTTCTTAGAAACATGAAACATCGAGTAATTCTCCTATTTACAACAATAGCCACAGCATTCATAGGCTATGTCCTACCATGAGGACAGATATCATTCTGAGGAGCAACAGTCATTACCAACCTCCTCTCGGCAATCCCATACATTGGCACCAACCTAGTTGAATGAATCTGAGGGGGATTTTCAGTAGACAAAGCCACCCTCACCCGATTCTTCGCTTTCCACTTCATCCTCCCATTTATCATTGTAGCTCTCACCATAATCCACTTAATTTTCCTCCACGAAACAGGATCCAACAACCCCACAGGAATTCCATCAGACACAGACAAAATTCCATTTCACCCTTATTACACCATCAAGGACATCCTAGGCATCATACTATTAATCCTCATCCTCATATCACTAGTACTATTCACTCCCGACCTACTCGGAGACCCGGATAATTATACTCCAGCAAACCCACTCAGTACACCCTCCCACATTAAGCCAGAATGGTATTTCCTATTTGCATACGCAATCCTTCGATCAATCCCCAATAAACTGGGAGGAGTCCTAGCCTTAGTCCTTTCCATCTTGATCTTAACACTCGTACCCTTCCTCCACACATCCAAACAACGAAGCATAATGTTCCGACCAATCAGCCAATGCATATTCTGACTTTTAATAGCAGACCTATTAACACTTACATGAATCGGAGGACAACCGGTTGAACACCCCTACATCACCATCGGACAATTAGCATCCATCATATATTTCCTCATCATCCTGGCAATAATACCACTAGCCAGCACCATCGAAAACAATCTCCTGAAATGAAGACAAGTCTTTGTAGTAAAATTAATACGCTGGTCTTGTAAACCAGAAAAGGAGAACAATTAACCTCCCTAAGACTCAAGGAAGAAGCGATAGCCTCACCATCAACACCCAAAGCTGAAGTTCTACTTAAACTATTCCCTGAACCACTATTAATTGCGTCTATTGATATACCCCCAAAAAACACTAAGAAACCTCCCCAGTATTAAATCCGCTAAAATTTTTAAACATACGACACAAATCTCCCACTCTATAAGCTTGCACGTGTAACAACATGCTTAATAACTCACCTCAATAGACACATGTACGAGTACTACACACAGACACACCATGTATTTGCCCAAACATACCCACTAACACTCATACAATGTAAACATGATATGCGTCTAGCACACCACATGATCCATCCTATATGTATGAATATATACACTGAAGTAATATAATAAAAACATACATAAATGCAGTATACTACATGACCTACTTTGTGTGCAGTATGTACATTATAATTAATGTAATAAAGACATACTATGTATATATTACATTACAATGATCTACCCCATGCATATAAGCATGTACATCATAATTAATGTAATAAAGATATAATATGTATATAGTACATTAAAATGATTTTCCCCTTGCATATAAGCAAGTACAATAAAAATTATCTATAGTACATAGGACATTTCCTGCTTAGATCGTACATAGCGCATAAAGTCAAATCTATCCTCGTCACCATGCGTATCCCGTCCACTAGATCACGAGCTTACCGACCATGCCGCGTGAAACCAGCAACCCGCTTGGCAGGGATTTCTCTTCTCGCTCCGGGCCCATTAATCGTGGGGGTAGCTATTTAATGAACTTTATCAGACATCTGGTTCTTTCTTCAGGGCCATCTCATCTAAAACCGCCCATTCTTTCCTCTTAAATAAGACATCTCGATGGACTAATTACTAATCAGCCCATGCTCACACATAACTGTGCTGTCATACATTTGGTATTTTTTAATTTTCGGGATGCTTGGACTCAGCTATGGCCGTCAAAGGCCCCGACCCGGAGCATAAATTGTAGCTGGACTTAACTGCATCTTGAGCATCCCCATAATGGTAGGCATGGGCAATTTCAGTCAATGGTTACACTAGCAGACATACCTATTAATATTTCACCCCCCCCCCTCTTAAAATTAACCACCATTTTTAACATACTTCCCCCTAAGTATCAATATAAATTTATCTCACCCCAATACTCAAATTCACACTCCAAACAAGATAGACATATAGGTGCCTGGTCCTGCTTAACATACTACATGGTTATGTACTTTAAATTTAAAGCAAGGCACTGAAAATGCCTAGATGAGTATACCAACTCCATAAACACATAGGTTTGGTCCTGGCCTTCCTGTTAACTTTCAATAGACTTACACATGCAAGCATCCGCACCCCGGTGAGTAGCGCCCTCCGAATCAGCAGGGACTAAGAGGAGCAGGTATCAAGCACACACCCTGTAGCTCATAACAGCCTTGCTTAACCACACCCCCACGGGAAACAGCAGTGACAAAATTTAAGCCATGAACGAAAGTTCGACTAAGCCATATTAACTAGGGTTGGTAAAATCTCGTGCCAGCCACCGCGGTCATACGACTAACCCAAGCTAACAGGAACACTGCGTAAAACGTGTTAAAGTACTACACCAAATAGAGTTAAATCCTAATTAAGCTGTAAAAAGCCATAATTATAACAAAAATATAAGTGACGGAAAGTAACTTCTACGACAACTGACACACTATAGCTAAGACCCAACTGGGATTAGATACCCCACTATGCTTAGCCCCTAAACATAAATAATTGCAAAAACAAGATTTATTTCGCCAGAGTACTACCGGCAACGGCCCAAAACTCAAAGGACTTGGCGGTGCTTTACACCCTTCTAGAGGAGCCTGTTCTATAATCGATTAAACCCCGATAAACCTCACCAATCCTTGCTAATACAGTCTGTATACCGCCATCTTCAGCAACCCTGAAAAGGAACAAAAGTAAGCTCAATCATAACACATAAAAACGTTAGGTCAAGGTGTAACCTATGGAATGGGAAGAAATGGGCTACATTTTCTATCCAAGAAAACTTAATACGAAAGCCATTATGAAACTAACAGCCAAAGGAGGATTTAGTAGTAAACTAAGAATAGAGTGCTTAGTTGAACCAGGCCATGAAGCACGCACACACCGCCCGTCACCCTCCTCAAGTAAATATATGCACCCAAACCTATTTACATGCACCAATTACACGAGAGGAGGTAAGTCGTAACAAGGTAAGCATACTGGAAAGTGTGCTTGGACAAAACCAAGACATAGCTTAATTAAAGCATCTAGTTTACACCTAGAAGATTTCGTGTACTGTGAATGTTTTGAACTATGCCTAGCCCAAACCCCCACTCTTCAATCCAATAACCAAAACATACTAAAACAAAACATTTACCCCTATTAAAGTATAGGAGATAGAAATTCTAAACATGGCGCTATAGAGAAAGTACCCGTAAGGGAACGATTGAAAGAAAATAATCAAAGTACAAAAAAGCAAAGATTAACCCTTGTACCTTTTGCATAATGAATTAACGAGCAAAAAACTTAACAAAACGAATTTCAGCTAAGTAACCCGTAAACCAGACGAGCTACCTATAGACAGTTTATTAGAACCAACTCATCTATGTGGCAAAATAGTGAGAAGATCTATAAGTAGAGGTGACATGCCTAACGAGCCTGGTGATAGCTGGTTGTCCAGAAAATGAATCTTAGTTCAGCTTTAAAGATACCAAAAAATATAAACAAATCTCACTGTAATCTTTAAAAGTTAGTCTAAAAAGGTACAGCCTTTTAGAAATGGGTACAACCTTCACTAGAGAGTAAGATCTTACAACACCATAGTAGGCCTAAAGCAGCCATCTATTAAGAAAGCGTTAAAGCTCAACAATAAAAACAATACTAATCCCAACAACAATATAACCAACTCCTAGACCTAGTACTGGACTATTCATTACTAAATAGAAGCAATAATGTTAATATGAGTAACAAGAAATATTTTCTCCTTGCACAAGTTTAAGTCAGTATCTGATAATACTCTGACTGTTAACAGTAAATAAAAATAACCCAACAATAAATAATTTATTAATTATACTGTTAATCCAACACTGGAGTGCACCCAGGAAAGATTAAAAGAAGTAAAAGGAACTCGGCAAACACAAATCCCGCCTGTTTACCAAAAACATCACCTCCAGCATCCCCAGTATTGGAGGCACTGCCTGCCAGTGACTAGACGTTAAACGGCCGCGGTATCCTGACCGTGCAAAGGTAGCATAATCATTTGTTCTCTAAATAAGGACTTGTATGAACGGCCACACGAGGGTTTTACTGTCTCTTACTTCCAATCAGTGAAATTGACCTTCCCGTGAAGAGGCGGGAATAAACCAACAAGACGAGGAAGACCCTATGGAGCTTTAACTAACTAGTCCAAAGAAAATAAACTTAACCATTAAGGGATAACAACACTCTTTATGGACTAGCAGTTTTGGTTGGGGTGACCTCGGAGAACAAAAAATCCTCCGAACGATTTTAAAGACTAGACCCACAAGTCAAATCAAACTATCGTTTATTGATCCAAAGACTTGATCAACGGAACAAGTTACCCTAGGGATAACAGCGCAATCCTATTCAAGAGTCCATATCGACAATAGGGTTTACGACCTCGATGTTGGATCAGGACACCCCGATGGTGCAACCGCTATCAAAGGTTCGTTTGTTCAACGATTAAAGTCCTACGTGATCTGAGTTCAGACCGGAGTAATCCAGGTCGGTTTCTATCTGTTATGTATTTCTCCCAGTACGAAAGGGACAAGAGAAATAAGGCCAACTTCAACAAAGCGCCTTAAATCAATCAATGACTTTATCTCAATTGACTCACAAACAATACCTGCCCTAGAAAAGGGCCCAGTTAAGGTGGCAGAGCCCGTAATTGCGTAAAACTTAAACCTTTATACTCAGAGATTCAAATCCTCTCCTTAACAAAATGTTTATACTCAACATCTTAACACTTATTATCCCCATTCTTCTAGCCGTAGCTTTTCTTACACTAGTTGAACGAAAAAATCCTAGGCTACATACAACTCCGGAAAAGGCCCAAATATTGTAGGACCATATGGCTTACTCCTACCCATCGCCGATGCAATCAAACTTTTCATTAAAGAACCCCTACGACCTGCCACATCCTACAATCTCAATATTTATTCTAGCCCCCATCCTAGCCCTAACCCTAGCCTTAACTATATGAATCCCCCTACCCATACCCTATCCCCTCATCAATATAAACTTAGGAATCCTTTTCATATTAGCTATATCAAGCTTAGCCGTATACTCGATCCTCTGATCAGGCTGAGCCTCCACTCAAAATACGCTCTTATTGGAGCCCTACGAGCAGTAGCACAAACAATTTCATATGAAGTTACACTAGCAATTATCTACTATCAATCTTACTAATAAATGGATCCTTCACTCTCTCTACATTAATCATTACACAAGAACAAGTATGACTAATCTTCCCAGCATGTCCCTTAGCAATAATATGATTCATTTCAACACTAGCAGAAACAAACCGAGCACCATTTGATCTTACTGAAGGAGAATCTGAACTAGTATCGGGCTTTAATGTAGAATAACGCCGCAGGACCATTCGCCCTATTCTTTATAGCAGAATATGCAAACATTATTATAATAAATATCTTCACAACAACCCTCTTCCTAGGAGCATCCCATAACCCATACATACCAGAACTCTACGCAATTAACTTTATCATCAAAATCACTACTACTCACAATGACCTTCCTATGAATCCGAGCATCCTACCCCCGATTCCGCTATGATCAACTGATGCACTTATTATGAAAAAATTTTCTACCCCTAACGCTAGCCCTATGCATATGACATGTATCTCTACCTATTCTCCTATCAAGTATCCCCCCCACAAACATAAGAAATATGTCTGACAAAAGAGTTACTTTGATAGAGTAAATTATAGAGGTTTAATCCTCTTATTTCTAGAACTATAGGAATTGAACCTACTCCTAAGAACTCAAAACTCTTCGTGCTCCCAATTACACCAAATTCTAATAGTAAGGTCAGCTAATTAAGCTATCGGGCCCATACCCCGAAAATGTTGGTTTGTATCCTTCCGTTACTAATAAACCCAATCACTCTCATTATTATCTTAATAACTATAATACTTGGAACCATTATCGTTATAATTAGCTCCCACTGACTACTCATCTGAATCGGATTTGAAATAAATATACTCGCCATCATTCACTATTATAATAAAAAAACACAACCCACGAGCCACAGAAGCATCAACTAAATATTTCCTAACTCAATCAACAGCCTCAATACTACTAATAATAGCCATTATCATCAACTTAATATTCTCAGGCCAATGAACCGTAATAAAACTATTTAACCCAACAGCCTCCATACTCATAACAATAGCCCTCGCCATAAAACTAGGAATAGCCCCATTCCACTTCTGAGTCCCAGAAGTAACACAAGGCATCCCTCTATCTTCAGGCCTAATCTTACTTACATGACAAAAACTAGCACCCATATCGGTACTTTACCAAAGTATCCCAATCATCAACCTAAATATAATCTAACCCTATCAATTCTATCCATTATAATCGGAGGCTGAGGAGGATTAAACCAAACCCAACTACGAAAAATTATAGCTTACTCATCAATTGCCCACATAGGCTGAATAACAGCAATTTTACCATACAATCCCACCATAACATTACTAAACCTAATCATTTACATCATCAAAACTTCCACCATATTTACACTATTTATAGCCAACTCAACCACAACCACTCTATCACTATCACACACATGAAACAAAACACCATCATAACTATCTAATTCTCATTACCCTCCTATCAATAGGAGGACTCCCCCCACTATCAGGATTTATGCCAAAATGAATAATTATTCAAGAAATGACAAAAAACAATAGCATTATCCTACCTACCTTCATAGCAATTACAGCACTACTAAACCTATATTTCTACATACGACTGGCATATTCCACCACACTT
>NW_026292496.1:0-16513 GCF_023091745.1 Budorcas taxicolor
ATTTTGCCACATAGATGAGTTGGTTCTAATAAACTGTCTATAGGTAGCTCGTCTGGTTTCGGGTTACTTAGCTGAAATTCGTTTTGTAAGTTTTTGTGCTCGTTAATTCATTATGCAAAAGGTACCAAGGGTAATATCTTTGCTTTTTTGTACTTTGATTATTTTCTTTCATCGTTCCCTTACGGTACTTTCTCTATAGCGCCATGTTTAGAATTTCTATCTCCTATACTTTAATAGGGGTAAATGTTTGTTTTAGTATGTTTTGGTTATTGGATTGAAGAGTGGGGGTTTGGGCTAGGCTAGTTCAAAACATTCACAGTACACGAAATCTTCTAGGTGTAAACTAGATGCTTTAATTAAGCTATGTCTTGGTTTGTCCAAGCACACTTTCCAGTATGCTTACCTTGTTACGACTTACCTCCTCTCGTGTAATTGGTGCAGTAAATAGGTTTGGGTGCATATATTTACTTGAGGAGGGTGACGGGCGGTGTGTGCGTGCTTCATGGCCTGTTCAACTAGCACTCTATTCTTAGTTTACTACTAAATCCTCCTTTGGCTGTTAGTTTCATAATGGCTTCGTATAAGTTTTCTTGGATAGAAAATGTAGCCCATTTCTTCCCATTCCATAGGTTACACCTGACCTAACGTTTTTATGTGTTATGATTGAGCTTACTTTTGTTCCTTTTCAGGGTTTGCTGAAGATGGCGGTATACAGACTGTATTAGCAAGGATTGGTGAGGTTTATCGGGGTTTATCGATTATAGAAACAGGCTCCTCTAGAAGGGTGTAAAGCACCGCCAAGTCCTTTGAGTTTGGGCCGTTGCGGTAGTACTCTGGCGAATAATCTTGTTTTTGCAATTATTTATGTTTAGGGCTAAGCATAGTGGGGTATCTAATCCCAGTTTGGGTCTTAGCTATAGTGTGTCAGTTGTCGTAGAGTTACTTTCGTCACTTATTTTTGTTATAATTATGGCTTTTTACAGCTTAATTAGGATTTAACTCTATTTGGTGTAGTACTTTAACACGTTTTACGCCGTGTTCCTGTTAGCTTGGGTTAGTCGTATGACCGCGGTGGCTGGCACGAGATTTACCAACCCTAGTTAATATGGCTTAGTCGAACTTTCGTTCATGGCTTAAATTTTGTCACTGCTGTTTCCCGTGGGGGTGTGGTTAAGCAAGGCGTATGAGCTACAGGGTGTGTGCTTGATACCTGCTCCTCTTAGTCCTGCTGATTCGGAGGGCGCTACTCACCGGGTGCGGATGCTTGCATGTGTAAGTCTATTGAAAGTTAACAGGAAGGCCAGGACCAAACCTATGTGTTTATGGAGTTGGTATACTCATCTAGGCATTTTCAGTGCCTTGCTTTAAATTTAAGCTACATTAACCATGTAGTATGTAAGTAGACCCAGGCACCTATATGTCTATCTTGTTTGGAGTGTGAATTTGAGTATTGGGGGTGAGATAAATTTATATTGATACTTAGGGGGAAGTATGTTAAAAATGGTGGTTAATATTTAAGAGGGGGGGGGGGAAATATAATAGGTATGTCCTGTAACCATTGACTGAAATGCCCATGCCTACCATTATGGGGATGCTCAAGATGCAGTTAAGTCAGCTACAATTTATGCTCGGGTCGGGGCCTTTGACGGCCATAGCTGAGTCCAAGCATCCCCGAAAATTAAAAAATACCAAATGTATGACAGCACAGTTATGTGTGAGCATGGGCTGATAGTAATTAGTCCATCGAGATGTCTTATTTAAGAGGAAAGAATGGGCGGTTTTAGATGAGATGGCCCTGAAGAAAGAACCAGATGTCTGATAAAGTTCATTAAATAGCTACCCCCACGATTAATGGGCCCGGAGCGAGAAGAGAAATCCCTGCCAAGCGGGTTGCTGGTTTCACGCGGCATGGTCGGTAAGCTCGTGATCTAGTGGACGGGATACGCATGGTGACGAGGATAGATTTGACTTTATGCGCTATGTACGATCTAAGCAGGAAATGTCCTATGTACTATAGATAATTTTATTGTACTTGCTTATATGCAAGGGAAAATCATTTAATGTACTATATACATATTATATCTTTATTACATTAATTATGATGTACATGCTTATATGCATGGGGTAGATCATGTAATGTAATATATACATAGTATGTCTTTATTACATTAATTATAATGTACATACTGCACACAAAGTAGGTCATGTTAGTATACTGCATTTATGTATGTTTTTATTATATTACTTCAGTGTATATATTCATACATATAGGATGGATCATGTGGTGTGCTAGACGCATATCATGTTTACATTGTATGAGTGTTAGTGGGTATGTTTGGGCAAAATGACATGGTGTGTCTGTGTGTAGTACTCGTACATGTGTCTATTGAGGTGAGTTATTAAGCATGTTGTTACACGTGCAAGCTTATAGAGTGGGAGATTTGTGTCGTATGTTTAAAAATTTTAGCGGATTTAATACTGGGGAGGTTCTTAGTGTTTTTGGGGGTATATCAATAGACGCAATTAATAGTGGTTCAGGGAATAGTTTAAGTAGAACTTCAGCTTTGGGTGTTGATGGTGAGGCTATCGCTTCTTCCTTGAGTCTTAGGGAGGTTAATTGTTCTCCTTTTCTGGTTTACAAGACCAGCGTATTAATTTTACTACAAAGACTTGTCTTCATTTCAGGAGATTGTTTTCGATGGTGCTGCTAGTGGTATTATTGCCAGGATGATGAGGAAATATATGATGGATGCTAATTGTCGATGGTGATGTAGGGGTGTTCATCCGGTTGTCCTCCGATTCATGTAAGTGTTAATAGGTCTGCTATTAAAAGTCAGAATATGCATTGGCTGATTGGTCGGAACATTATGCTTCGTTGTTTGGATGTGTGGAGGAAGGGTACGAGTGTTAAGATCAAGATGGAAAGGACTAAGGCTAGGACTCCTCCCAGTTTATTGGGGATTGATCGTAGGATTGCGTATGCAAATAGGAAATACCATTCTGCTTAATGTGGGAGGGTGTACTGAGTGGGTTTGCTGGAGTATAATTATCCGGGTCTCCGAGTAGGTCGGGAGTGATAGTACTAGTGATATGAGGATGAGGATTAATAGTATGATGCCTAGGATGTCCTTGATGGTGTAATAAGGGTGAAATGGAATTTTGTCTGTGTCTGATGAATTCCTGTGGGGTTGTTGGATCCTGTTTCGTGGAGGAAAATTAAGTGGATTATGGTGAGAGCTACAATGATAAATGGGAGGATGAAGTGGAAAGCGAAGAATCGGGTGAGGGTGGCTTTGTCTACTGAAAATCCCCTCAGATTCATTCAACTAGGTTGGTGCCAATGTATGGGATTGCCGAGAGGAGGTTGGTAATGACTGTTGCTCCTCAGAATGATATCTGTCCTCATGGGTAGGACATAGCCTATGAATGCTGTGGCTATTGTTGTAAATAGGAGAATTACTCCGATGTTTCATGTTTCTAAGAAGGTATATGATCCGTAATATAGGCCTCGTCCTACATGCATAAATAGGCAGATAAAAATATTGATGCTCCGTTTGCGTGCATATATCGGATGATTCAGCCATAGTTTACGTCTCGACAAATGTGGGTTACAGAGGAGAATGCTATTGTTGTATCGGATGTGTAGTGTATTGCTAGGAATAGGCCTGTTAAGATTTGTAGAGCTAAGCAAGTGCCTAGGAGGGATCCAAAGTTTCATCATGATGAGATGTTAGATGGAGTTGGGAGGTCAATGAGTGCGTTGTTTACGATTTTTATTAGTGGGTGAGTTTTTCGGATGTTGATCATTAGTGTTCTTGTAGTTGAATAACAACGATGGTTTTTCATATCATTAGTCATGGTTAGATTCCATGCAGGAATAATGATTATGTACATTGTATTTATTTTAAGTGTAATTTTTGTGATGGGCTTTGTAGGGTTTTCTTCAAAACCTTCGCCTATTTATGGGGGGTTGGGATTGATTGTGAGTGGTGGGGTTGGGTGTGGTATTGTGTTAAATTATGGTGGTTCTTTTTTAGGTTTAATGGTTTTTTTAGTTTATTTAGGGGGTATAATGGTGGTTTTTTGGTTATACGACAGCTATGGCTACTGAGCAGTATCCTGAGGTTTGGGTTCTAATAAGGTTGTTTTAGGAACGTTTATTACTGGTTTGTTGATGGAGTTTTTTATAATTTACTATGTGTTGAAGGATAAGGAGGTGGAGATTGTGTTTAAGTTTAATGGTATGGGGGATTGGGTAATTTATGATACAGGGGATTCTGGGTTTTTAGTGAGGAGGCCATGGGATTGCTGCTTTGTACAGCTATGGTACTTGATTAGTTATTGTTACTGGTTGATCTTTATTAATTGGTGTTGTGGTGATTATAGAGATTACTCGTGGAAATTAAGTAGAATTGTGCTAGTGAAAATCGTAATTAGGAAGGAAAGGAAATATAATTTAATTAAGCCTTTTTGGTTTGTGATTATGATAGATGTTTTTATTTGGGTTAGTGAGATGGTTTTTGGTATAATGGTTTCTAGTCAGGTTAGGTCTAGAAGGGAGGATGCTGATTTTTGGCTTATTGTTAGATTTATATAGGGGGTTAAGCGGTGTATGACTGTGGGATAATATCCTAGTAGGTTAGAAAATTTGAATATGTTTGATGGGTAATTGAACTTTAAGTAGTGGGTTATGTTGTTAATTTCTAGTGCTAGAATAATGCCTAGGATTGTAATTGTTAGGGCGGTGATTTTTAGGTAGTAGGTATAGTTGTTTGGGAATGGTTGTTGGGGGGATGTTGTTAGAAATGATGAATCCTGCGAAAAGACTTCCGATTAGTAAGCGTTTAATTGAGTTAATTAGGAATGGGTTGTTTTCAATTAATAGAAATAAGGGTTGGGAATCGGGGTTGTCCTAGGAGTGTGAAGAAAATAATACGGGTACTGTAGATAGCTGTGAAGGAGATGGCGATTAGTGTTATTAAGAGGGCTCAGGCGTTGGTATATGACGTGTGGCGGATTCAATAATTAGATCTTTGGAGTAGAATCCGGTGAGGAAAGGTATTCCTGTTAGTGCAAGGCTGCCAATAATAAGGGCTGTTGCGGTGAATGGTATGGCTTTAAATAGGCCTCCTATTTTTCGAATATCTTGTTCGTTATTTAGATTGTGGATGATGGAGCCGGAGCATAGAAATAATATGGCTTTGAAGAAAGCGTGGGTGCAGATGTGAAGAAGTGCTAGGTGAGGCTGGTTAATTCCAATTGTTACTATCATAAGGCCGAGTTGGCTGGATGTAGAGAAGGCGATGATTTTTTTAATGTCATTTGGGTGAGGGCACATATTGCTGTAAATAGTGTGGTAATGGCTCCTAGGCATAGTATAGTAGATTGGATGAGTTTATTGTTTTCTGTTAATGGATAAAAGCGGATAGTAAGAAAATACCTGCTACTACTATTGTACTTGAGTGGAGTAATGCTGAGACAGGTGTCGGACCCTCTATTGCGGAGGGTAATCATGGGTGCAGCTAAATTGTGCGGATTTTCCGGTTGCGGCTAGAATTAGTCCTATTAGAGGTAGATTTGAGTTCTCTGGTTTTAGTAAGAAGATTGTTGAAGGTCTCAAGTGTTGAGGTTAATTAGGAATCATGCTATTGCTAGGATAAATCCGATGTCGCCAATGCGGTTATATAGGATTGCTTGTAGAGCTGCTGTGTTTGCGTCTGCTCGTCCGTATCACCATCCAATTAGTAGAAATGATATAATTCCGACTCCTTCTCAGCCAATGAATAGTTGAAAGATGTTATTTGCAGTGACGAGGATGAGTATTGTGATAAGAAATAAGAGTAAGTACTTAAAAAATTGGTTGATGTTGGGGTCGGAATGTATGTATCATATTGAGAATTCTATGATGGATCATGTGACGAATAGTGATACTGGGATAAATATTGTCGAGAAGTAATCTATTTTGAAGCTGAGAGATAGTTTGAGGGTTTGGATGGTTAGTCAGTGTCAGTTTGAAATAATTATTTCTTGTCCTGTATGAATAAATATTATAGTGGGAATTATACTAGTGATAAAGCGTATGAAATGGTTGTTTTTACGTAAAGTGGGTAATTGGTGAATTTGTGGGTGCTAAGACTAGTTGTCATGATGGGTACGGTTAGTAGGATTAGGGTAGTTAGTGTGAGGGATGGGAACAGGTTTATTACTTTTATTTGGAGTTGCACCAATTTTTTGGTTCCTAAGACCAATGGATAACTGCTATCCTTTAAAAGTTTGAAAAAGCCATGTTGTCAGGCATGGGAGCATAGAATTAGCAGTTCTTGCATACTTTTTCGGTAAATAAGAAGGTGATAGGCTTCTATTGTTAGATTCACAATCTAATGTTTTTTTAAACTATATTTACAGTATAGGGGTCCTAGGATAATTTTGGGTTTAGGGATAGAAGCAGTAGTGGTAGTATGTGTAGTGATATGAGTGCATTTTCTCGTGTGAAGGAAGGTGAAATGTTATTGATATGATGAGTGTATTTGCCCGTTGTGTTGTGATTAGTATATAGAGGGTGTAGAGAGTAGTGATTACTATGTTAAGTCCTATTAGAATAATTGTGATATAGATCATGAAAAGTCGATATTACTACAAATAGTTCTCCGATTAGGTTGATTGTTGGGGTAGAGCCAGGTTGGTTAGACTTGCTAGGAGTCATCAGGTGGCTATTAGTGGAAGAAGTGTTTGTAGGCCGCGGGCTAAGATTATTGTACGGCTGTGAATTCGTTCGTAGTTAGAATTTGCTAGGCAGAAAAGTATAGAGGATGTAAGGCCGTGGGCAATTATCAGGGCGGTGGCTCCTATTGTAAGCTTCAGGGTGTTTGGATTAGGATTGCAACGATGACAAGTGCCATGTGGCTAATAGAGGAGTACGCGATGAGTGATTTCAGGTCCGTTTGACGAAGGCAAATTGAGCTGGTTATGATTATGCCTCATAGTGATAGCATGATGAAATGGGTATGCTATAAAGTCGGTGATTGGATCTAGGAGAAGCGTAATTCGTAACATGCCGTATCCTCCTAGTTTTAGTAGGATTGCTGCAAGAACTATGGAGCCTGCAATTGGGGCTTCTACGTGGGCTTTGGGTAGTCAGAGATGAAGTCCGTATAGTGGTTTTTTACTATAAAGGCTATTATGCATGCTAGTCACATGAAGGTGTTGATCAGGAGCTGGGTATTGGTTGTACTCAGTATTGTAGAATTAGGAAGTTTAGGGATCCTATTGTGTTTTGAATATAGATTAGTGCAACTAGTAAGGGTAGGGATCCTGCTAGTGTATAAAACAAGAAGTAGAGACCGGCATTTAGGCGTTCTGTTTGGTTCCCTCATCGGGTAATAATAATGAGTGTGGGAACTAGTGTTGCTTCAAATATAATATAAAAGAGGAATTAGTTCTGTAGCAGAGAATGTCATAATTAGAAATAGTTGTAATAGGATTAGTATTGAGATGAAGAATTTTTTTCGGGCTGGGTTTTCTTTTGATAGGTGATGCTGGCTAGCTATAAGTATTAAGGGGAGGAGTCATATGGTTAGAATAAGTAGTGGTGTAGATAAGAGTCGGAGAAGAAAGTTAATGAGAAGTTGAGGCTGTTATCGCCAAATTGGTTTATAAGGAGTAGGCTTGTAAGGCTAATTAGTAAGCTGTGGAGTGTGGAGTTAATTCAGATTATGTTATTTTTTGATAGCCAGGTTAGGGGTATAAGTATTATTGTGGAAATAATGTATTTTAGCATTGTAGCAGATTAAGGTTTTGTACGTAGTCGGTGCCGTATGTGTTTGATACCATTACTAGCAAGGATAGGCCTAGTGCTGCTTCGCAGGCTGCGAAAACTAGTAGAATAATGGGTATTATACTGGCTAAAGTGAAGTGTGAGTTTAGGATTATTAGGGTAGCTATAACGAATAAGGACAATATTATTCCTTCCAGGCTAGGAGGGAGGATATTAGGTGAGATCGATACATTAGTAATCCGTGAGAGATACTATGAATGCTATTATAATATTTATGTATACGAGGGACATTTGGTACTTATGAGTTTGATCATAATCTAATGAGTCGAAATCATTTATTTGGTTTAAACTAAGTACCATATTCGGTCCATTCTAATCCTTTTTTGGGTTCATTCATAGGCTATGCTTGTGGGCTAGTAGGAAAAATTAGGAGAAGGGATATAGTAAGCATTGTGTTAAGTTAGTTGTTTGTGAGGCCCATGGTAGTGGTAGAAGTAGTGCAATTTCTAGATCGAAGAGGAGGAATGTGATAGCTACTAGAAAGAATTTTATGGAGAAAGGAAGGCGAGCAGATCCTATGGGGTCGAATCCACATTCGTATGGGCTTGTTTTTTCTGAGTATACGTTTAGTTGGGGGAGTCAGAATGCGATGGTCACGAGCAATGTAGCTAGTGTAAAGTTAGTTAGGAGGGTAATTATAAGGTTTATTGTTCTTTTTCGGGTTAGGCCGAAGCTAACTGATTGGAAGTCAGTTGTACTAATTAATACTAAAAGAACATGAGCCCTCATCAGTAGATGGAAACATAGAGGAAAAGTCATACTACGTCTACGAAGTGTCAATATCAGGCAGCGGCTTCGAAGCCGAAATGGTGATTGGAGTAAAGTGAAATTTTAGTTGGCGGAGGAAGCAGACAATTAAGAAAGTAGATCCAATAATGACATGGAGGCCGTGGAATCCTGTAGCTACGAAGAAAGTTGAGCCGTAAACTCCGTCTGAGATTGTAAAGGGAGCTTCATAGTATTCTGATGCTTGTAGAAGTGTAAAGTATACGCCAACGTAATGGTGATGAATAAGGCTTGTAGCATGTGGTTACGGTTCCCTTCTATGAGGCTGTGGTGGGCTCAGGTAATGGAGACTCCTGAGGCTAGAAGGACAGAGGTGTTGAGTAGTGGGACTTCTAAGGGGTTAAGTGGGTGAATGCCTGTTGGGGTCAGCAGCTGCCTAATTCGGGTGTAGGAGCAAGGCTTGAGTGATAGAAGGCTCAGAAGAAGCCAGTGAAGAATAGGACTTCGGAGACGATGAAGAGGATTATTCCGTAGCGAAGGCTTTTTTGGACAGCAGGAGTATGGTGGCCTTGAAAGGTACTTTCTCGGATTACATCTCGTCATCATTGGTATATTGTAAGTATGTTTGTTGTTAGGCCTAGGGTCAGTAGAGCTGTTGAATTGAAGTGAAATCACATGATGAGGCCAGATGTTATTAGGAGGGCAGATAGTGCTCCTGTGAGGGGTCAGGGACTTGGGTTTACTATGTGATAGGCGTGGGTTTGGTGTGTCATTATGTATTGTCGTGCAGATATAAGCTAACTAGGAGGGTGAATACGTAGGCTTGAACTATAGCTACTGCGAATTCGAGGATTGTATGTAGAGCTAAAATAGTAAATGTAATAAGTGCTGTTGTGGTATTGATATTTAATAATGCAAGGGTAGCTCCTCCGATTAAGTGAATTAATAAGTGCCCTGCTGTGATGTTGGCTGTTAATCGTACGGCAAGGGCTACTGGTTGGATGAAGAGGCTGATGGTTTCGATAATTACCAGTATTGGGATTAGTGGGGTAGGTGTTCTTGTGGTAGGAAGTGGGCGAGTGATGCTTGGTTTTGTTGCGGAAGCCTGTAACTACGGCCCCTGCTCATAGGGGAATAGCCATGCCTAAATTTATTGATAGTTGTGTGGTTGGTGTAAATGAATGGGGTAATAAGCCTAATAAATTTGTAGACCCAATAAATAGAATTAGGGACATAATATCAATGTTCATAGTTTGTCCTTTGGTGTTGTGAGTGCTTATTATTTGTTTTGACATGAGTTGAAGTGCTCATTGTTGGAGGGAGATAAGGCGGTTATTAATTAGTCGGTTTGATGTAGGAAATAGTAAGCTAGGGAATATAATGACGAGAGTAACAAGGGGGAGGCCTAGAATTACAGGGGTAATGAAAGAGGTAATAGATTTTCGTTCATTTTGTTTCTCAAGGGGCGTCTGTTTTGGCGTTTTTGTTGTTATTAATTTTGGGTTATAGTAGAAATCGTGTTTTGAGATTTTAATTGGAGAACAATAAAGAGGACTAAAATATTGATAGAATTGTCGTGAGTCACGTTGATGTGTCTAGTTGTGGCATGTCATCAAGGAGAGTGTTGTGCTCTCGGTCTTTAACATAAAAGGTTAATGCTGGCATAGCTTCTTGATGACTTATAACATTGATGCAGATCACTTTCAAAATATTCTAATGGGACTAGTTCGAGAACGATTGGTATGAAACTATGATTTGATCCGCAGATTTCTGAGCATTGGCCGTAAAATAGGCCTGGACGAGTTGATATGAGGGTTGTTTGATTTAAACGGCCTGGAATTGCGTCTGTTTTTAGTCCTAGAGAGGGAACTGCTATGAGTGTAAAACGTCTTCGGAGGAGATTAGTATTCGAATTGTTATTTCTATAGGTAATACAGCTCGGTTATCTACTTCTAGTAATCGTAGTTCTCCAGGTTTCAATTCTGATGTTGGAATTATATAGGAGTCGAAGCTTAAGTCTTCATAGTCTGTGTACTCATAACTTCAGTATCATTGATGTCCTATGGTCTTTACTGTGAGAGATGGTTGTTGATTTCGTCTATTATGTATAGAATTCGTAGGGATGGGAGAGCAATTATAATCAGAATAATGCTGGTAGAATGGTTCAGATTGTTTCTACTTCTTGTGCGTCTATGGTGCTGGTATGGTTAGTTTTGTTGTTAGTATCAGTAAGATAATATAGAGTACTAGATGAGCTAATTAGGAAAACAATTATCAGAGTGTGATCGTGAAAGTGTAGCAGTTCTTCTATGATGGGTGATGTTGCGTCTTGAAAGCCTAGCTGTACGGGATATGCCATATGAGTTGTACGGGACTTTCACCTGTAATTTAATCTTGACAAGGTTATGTAATGTTTTACTAACATCTCGTTTATGAGAGAGACATAGTGGTTATGGTGTTGGCTTGAAACCGATAATAGGGGGTTCAATTCCTTCCTCTCTTATTTTAGGTTAATGTATGTAGGTTCTTCAAATGTGTGATATGGTGGAGGGCATCCGTTTAGTCATTCTAGATTTGTTGTGGTTAGGTCCACGGTTAAGACTTCCCGTTTGGATGCAAATGCTTCTCAGATGATAAAAGTCATTATATTACTGCCGTTAGTGAGATGAATGAGCCTATAGATGAAATAGTGTTTCATATTGTATATGCGTCTGGGTAATCGGAGTATCGTCGTGGTATACCAGATAGCCCTAAGAAATGTTGTGGGAAGAAGGTCATGTTAACACCTACAAATATAATTGCGAAATGATTTTGGCTCATGTGTCATTAAGGGTGTAGCCTGAGAATAAGGGAAATCAATGTACAAATCCTCCTATGATAGCGAATACAGCTCCTATTGATAGTACGTAGTGGAAATGTGCTACCACATAGTATGTGTCGTGGAGAACGATGTCAAGGGAGGAGTTGGCTAAAACAATTCCAGTTAGTCCTCCAACTGTAAAAAGGAAAATGAAGCCTAGGGCTCATATTATAGCGGGGGATCATTTGATATTTCCTCCGTGAAGTGTTGCTAGCCCAACTATAGACTTATTACTCCGGTTGGGATAGCAATAATTATAGTAAGCGGATGTAAAGTAAGCTCGTGTATCGACGTCTATTCGACTGTGAATATATGATGGGCTCATACAATAAATCCTAGAAATCCAATTGATATTATGGCTCATACTATTCCTATATATCCAAATGGCTCTTTTTTTCCTGAATAGTAGGTACGATGTGGGAGATTATTCCAAAGCCAGTAAAATTAGAATATAAACTTCGGGGTGTCCAAAAAATCAGAATAAGTGTTGATATAAGATAGGGTCTCCTCCTCCTGCTGGGTCAAAGAAAGTGTATTCAGGTTTCGGTCTGTTAGTAATATTGTGATGCAGCTGCTAATACAGGAAGTGAGAGGAGGAGTAGTACGGCAGTGATCAGTACAGATCACACGAACAGGGGGGTCTGTTATTGTGATATTGCGGGAGGTTTTTATGTTAATAATAGTTGTAATAAAATTAATGGCTCCTAAAATTGAGGAAACACCTGCTAGGTGTAGGGAGAAAATGGTCAGGTCTACTGAGGCTCCTGCGTGGGCTAGATTACCTGCTAGAGGGGGATATACGGTTCAACCGTCCCTGCTCCGGCTTCGACTATAGAGGATGCTAGGAGTAATAGGAAAGAAGGGGGGAGGAGCCAAAAACTTATATTATTTATCCGAGGGAATGCTATATCAGGGGCTCCAATCATTAGAGGAACTAGCCAGTTGCCAAACCCTCCAATTTATAATAGGCATTACTATAAAGAAGATTATTACGAATGCTTGTGCAGTTACAATTACGTTGTAGATTTGGTCATCTCCAAGTAGAGTCCGGGTTGGCCTAACTCTAGCACGAATTAGTAAGCTCAGAGCGGTTCCTACTATGCCGGCTCAGGCACCAAATAGAAGATAAAGGGTACCGATATCTTTATGATTAGTTGAAAATAAACAGCGGTTTATGAACATGGGTAAAATGGCTGAGTAAAAGCAATAGACTGTAAATCTAAGAATAGAGGTTTGATTCCTCTTTTTACCAGGTCCTGTAGTGAATTAACATATTGAATTGCAAATTCAAAGGAGCAGCTTCAAACTCTGCCGGGGCTTCTCCCGCCTTTTTTTTCTTGCGGCGGGAGAAGTAGATTGAAGCCAGTTATTTAGGGTATTTAGCTGTTAACTAAAGTTCGTGGGGGTGGGACCCACCAATCTAGTGAGATTTAGCTTAATTAAAGTAGTTGATTTGCATTCAATTGATGTAAGTATGATCTTGCAGTCCTTATCAGGAATTAAGTAATTATACTTGCTTAGGGCTTTGAAGGCTCTTGGTCTATTTAACCTAAATTCCTATTCTAGGATTGAGAGAATTGGTGTAAGTGGTAGTAGTATAGTGGACAATACGGTTATTGTTGGTAGGAGGGTTATTCGTTTTATGGTTGAGAATTGTCATTTTATTTTTATGTTGTTTGTGGAAGGGAACATAGTAAGTGTGGTGGAATATGCCAGTCGTATGTAGAAATATAGGTTTAGTAGTGCTGTAATTGCTATGAAGGTAGTAGGATAATGCTATTGTTTTTTGTCATTTCTTGAATAATTATTCATTTTGGCATAAATCCTGATAGTGGGGGGAGTCCTCCTATTGATAGGAGGGTAATGAGAATTAGAATAGTTATGATGGGTGTTTTGTTTCATGTGTGTGATAGTGATAGAGTGGTTGTGGTTGAGTTGGCTATAATAGTGTAAATATGGTGGAAGTTATGATGATGTAAATGATTAGGTTTAGTAATGTTATGGTGGGATTGTATGGTAAAATTGCTGTTATTCAGCCTATGTGGGCAATTGATGAGTAAGCTATAATTTTTCAGTAGTTGGGTTTGGTTTAATCCTCCTCAGCCTCCGATTATAATGGATAGAATTGATAGGGTAAGATTAAATTTAGGTTGATGGATTGGGATACTTGGTAAAGTACCGATATGGTGCTAGTATTTGTCATGTAAGTAAGATTAGGCCTGAAGATAGAGGGATGCCTTGTGTTACTTCTGGGACTCAGAAGTGGAATGGGCTATTCCTAGTTTTATGGCGAGGGCTATTGTTATGAGTATGGAGGCTGTTGGGTATAAATAGTTTTATTACTGGTTCATTGGCCTGAGAATATTAAGTTGATGATAATGGCTATTATTAGTAGTATTGAGGCTGTTGATTGAGTTAGGAAATATTTAGTTGATGCTTCTGTGGCTCGTGGGTTGTGTTTTTTTATTATAATAGGAATGATGGCGAGATATTTATTTCAAATCCGATTCAGATGAGTAGTCCAGTGGAGCTAATTATAACGATAATGGTTCCAAGTATTATAGTTATTAAGATAATAATGAGAGTGATTGGGTTTAATAGTACGGAAGGATACAAACCAACATTTTCGGGTATGGGCCCCGATAGCTTAATTAGCTGACCTTACTATTAGAATTTGGTGTAATTGGGAGCACGAAGAGTTTTGAGTTCTTAGGAGTAGGTTCAATTCCTATAGTTCTAGAAATAAGAGGATTTAAACCTCTATAATTTACTCTATCAAAGTAACTCTTTTGTCAGACATATTTCTTATGTTTGTGGGGGGATACTTGATAGGAGAATAGGTAGAGATACATGTCATATGCATAGGGCTAGCGTTAGGGTGTAGAAATATTTTTTCATAATAAGTGCATCAGTTGATCATAGCGGAATCGGGGGTAGGATGCTCGGATTCATAGGAAGTCATTGTGAGTAGTAGTGATTTGATGATAAAGTTAATTGCGTAGAGTTCGGTATGTATGGGTTATGGATGCTCCTAGGAAGAGGGTTGTTGTGAAGATATTTAATATAATAATGTTTGCATATTCTGCTATAAAGAATAGGGCGAATGGTCCTGCGGCGTATTCTACATTAAAGCCCGATACTAGTTCAGATTCTCCTTCAGTAAGATCAAATGGTGCTCGGTTGTTTCTGCTAGTGTTGAAATGAATCATATTATTGCTAAGGGTCATGCTGGGAAGATTAGTCATACTGTTCTTGTGTAATGATTAATGTAGAGAGAGTGAAGGATCCATTTATTAGTAGATTGATAGTAAGATAATTGCTAGTGTAACTTCATATGAAATTGTTTGTGCTACTGCTCGTAGGGCTCCATAAGAGCGTATTTTGAGTTGGAGGCTCAGCCTGATCAGAGGATCGAGTATACGGCTAAGCTTGATATAGCTAATATGAAAAGGATTCCTAAGTTTATATTGATGAGGGGATAGGGTATGGGTAGGGGGATTCATATAGTTAAGGCTAGGGTTAGGGCTAGGATGGGGGCTAGATAAATATTGAGATTGAGGATGTGGCAGGTCGTAGGGGTTCTTTAATGAAAAGTTTGATTGCATCGGCGATGGGTTGGAGTAAGCCATATGGTCCTACAATATTTGGGCCTTTTCGGAGTTGTATGTAGCCTAGATTTTTCGTTCAACTAGTGTAAGAAAAGCTACGGCTAGAAGAATGGGGATAATAAGTGTTAAGATGTTGAGTATAAACATTTTGTTAAGGAGAGGATTTGAATCTCTGAGTATAAAGGTTTAAGTTTTACGCAATTACCGGCTCTGCCACCTTAACTGGGCCCTTTTCTAGGGCAGGTATTGTTTGTGAGGTCAATGAGATAAAGTCATTGATTGATTTATGGCGCTTTGTTGAAGTGGCCTTATTTCTCTTGTCCTTCGTACTGGGAGAAATACATAACAGATAGAAACCGACCTGGATTACTCCGGTCTGAACTCAGATCACGTAGGACTTTAATCGTTGAACAAACGAACCTTTGATAGCGGTTGCACCATGCGGGGTGTCCTGATCCAACATCGAGGTCGTAAACCCTATTGTCGATTTGGACTCTTGAATAGGATTGCGCTGTTATCCCTAGGGTAACTTGTTCCGTTGATCAAGTCTTTGGATCAATAAACGATAGTTTGATTTGACTTGTGGGTCTAGTCTTAAAATCGTTCGGAGGATTTTTTGTTCTCCGAGGTCACCCCCAACCAAAACTGCTAGTCCATAAAGAGTGTTGTTATCCCTTAATGGTTAAGTTTATTTTCTTGGACTAGTTAGTTAAAGCTCCATAGGGTCTTCTCGTCTTGTTGGTTTATTCCCGCCTCTTCAACGGGAAGGTCAATTTCACTGATTGGAAGTAAGAGACAGTAAAACCCTCGTGTGGCCGTTCATACAAGTCCTTATTTAGAGAACAAATGATTATGCTACCTTTGCACGGTCAGGATACGCGGCCGTTTAACGTCTAGTCACTGGGCAGGCAGTGCCTCCAATACTGGGGATGCTGGAGGTGATGTTTTGGTAAACAGGCGGGATTTGTGTTGCCGAGTTCCTTTTACTTCTTTTAATCTTTCCTGGGTGCACTCCTGTGTTGGATTACAGTATAATTAATAAATTATTTATTGTTGGGTTATTTTTATTTACTGTTAACAGTCAGAGTATTATCAGATACTGACTTAAACTTGTGCAAGGAGAAAATATTTCTTGTTACTCATATTAACATTATTGCTTCTATTTAGTAATAGAATAGTCCAGTACTAGGTCTAGGAGTTGGTTATATTGTTGTTGGGTATTAGTATTGTTTTTATTGTTGAGCTTTAACGCTTTCTTAATAGATGGCTGCTTTTAGGCCTACTATGGTGTTGTAAGATCTTACTCTCTAGTGAAGGTTGTACCCATTCTAAAAAGGCTGTACCTTTTTAGACTAACTTTTAAAGATACAGTGAGATTTGTTTATATTTTTTGGTATCTTTAAAGCTGAACTAGATTCATTTTCTGGACAACCAGCTATCACCAGGCTCGTTAGGCATGTCACCTCTACTTATAGATCTTCTCAC